>NC_047085.1:244946629-245246629 GCF_902459505.1 Geotrypetes seraphini | reverse complement strand
AGCCCTCCTGGCTCTGGCGACCCCCCCCCCGCTAGTTGTTCGGGCCAGGAGGGAGCCCAAGTCCTCCTGGCCACGGCGACCCCCTACCCCACCCCGCATGGGCCCAATCCGACCATGTGCCCAAGGCCCCGCCCCCAGGAGGGACCTAAGGCTCCCGGGCCTATTCTGATTGGCCCAGGCGCCTTAGGCCCCGCCAGTAGGCGGAGCTTTGGGACGGATGGTCCAATCCGGCCTCATTCCGTCATTGGTTGCCTGCCGGACAGGCGGGTTTGGCTCCCGTCTGTCCGGCCAACTACACAAAGGTACGGGGAAGGGGGGTGGGGGTGTCGTGGGGGTCGGCCAGGGGGGTCGCGGGTCGGCTGGGGGGGGCGGTCGGAGGTTCTTGGGGGGGGGTCGTTGGGGGGAGGGGGATTTGCGTCGAGGGCAGGAGGGCCTGGGATCCCTCCTGCCTGTAATGTAGTGCGGGGTGGGGGTAGGGGGTCGCCGTGGCCAGGAGGGTTTGGGCTCCCTCCTGGCCCAAACAACTAGCGGGTGGGGGGGGGTCGCCAGGGCCAGGAGGACTTGGGCTCCCTCCTGGCCCAAACAACTAGTGGGGGGGGGGGGTCGCCAGAGCCAGGAGGGCTTGGGCTCCCTCCTGGCCCGATATTGTTGGGGAGTTGGGGAGTCGGTGGGGCAAGAGGGCTTGAGCTCCCTCTTGCCCCGATCGTGTCGGGGAGTCGGGGGGGGCAAGAGGGCTTGAGCTCCCTCTTGCCCCGATCGTGTCGGGGGTGCTGCGGTTGGCTGGGGCAAGAGGGCTTGAGCTCGTGTCGGGGAGTCGGCGGGGCAAGAGGGCTTGACGTCAGAGAAAGGGCGGGACCGCCGGAAGAGGAAGCAGCGCAAGCGCAGGGCTCACAGAAGGGCCGGGACCGCCAAGAGGAAGCAGCAGGACACCAGTAGGAGTTTCTACATGATGGGGGGGGGGGGTCAGGAGGCTGTGGGGGTGCGAGCAGTCCTTCAGGGTGGGGGTGCGGGTGGGAGTGTGTGCGAGCAGTCGTTCGGGGTGGGGGTGCGAGCGGTCCTGCGGGGGGGGGGGGGGGGGAATCGGACGTCGGGGGGGGGGGGGAACTATGTAAAAAAATTTTGTACAATGCACTCACGCGTAAAACGTGCAAGGTTATGCACGGTTTGTAAAAATCGTGTATAATGCGCGCGTTATATGCGTGAAAATACGGTACTAATAGTGTAGGAATAAATAATTCAATTAAAACATAAATACTCTCCCCCCCACACCTTTTATAAAACCCTTTTTAGCACTGGACATGGCAGTAACAGCTCCAGTGCTCATAGAATTATGTTTATGTAATTTTATAAGTTTGTCAGTGTTTGTTTTAGATATCATTTGTACTAATGTGTAGTTTTTGGACATTCATGTTTAACATTTTTAAAAATTATTTTATTGTATTAAGATAGATTGTTATTTATGTATTGGCTGTTCCTTTCATAGATTTTGTAACCCCTAAATTGCCTAAAATGGCTGTCGGATCCTTCTATTTTGTGCTCCTATTTTAGATGAACACTATATTTATTAACAATTCCTGCTTTGACCAGACTGAACTTGCTTGATTGTTTATTGTTTATTCAGATTTTTGATTAAACGCTTTATCGATACTACAAAGCGTTGTACAGAGTTTAATATAACATTAAAACAAAATAAACAGTTAAGACATATCTATATAAAAATTTTTCAGTATTGACAACAAATTACTTACAGGGTAATTATGGGCCTGAAGGCTCCAAAACACAATTAGGAAAGGAGGGGAGAAATACAATTGATATAGAAAATGTGAGAAACATTCAAGGAAAACACGAAAGGGACTGGGAAGTTAAATGAAATAATAAAAGCTGGTATATCTCAGAATTTAAGAAATTCAATTAAAGGCATCTTTAAAAAGAAAGCACTTTAATTTACTTTTAAAATTTTTTAAATTTTCTTCCATTTTTAAATCTAAAGGAAGAGTATTCCAGATCGTTGGGGCTGTTACAGAGAAAATGGATGTGCGACGAGTGCCAATTATTTTTAAAGATGGAATATTGAGATTGTTTTGAGATACGATTCTTAATGCTCTCGGTGGATCATGAGGAATCAAAAGTCTGTCTATGAATGCTGGTGTATTGGACTGTAAAGTTTTAAATGTTAATAGGGCGTTTTTATAAGTTATCCTGTATGAGAGAGGCAGCCAGTGAGCATTTTGAAGTAAAGGGGTAACGTGATCAAATTCTTTACTTCCTCATCTTCCCTTAATAGTGATGGGCTCATTCTGGAGGCTGCCCTGTACACCTTCGGGCTTCTGGGGTTTGTTTTTTTGGGGGGATTGAGCTCTCCAATACCTAGGACATACGCCTGCTAAAGTGTGGATGGCTAGTAGCAAGAGATTCAGTTGGTCCCTAAGCTCTGTGACAACTCCCTTTTCATCCCAGAAAGTACCAAAGAAAAAGACAGTGTTCAATTACAAAAAAGTCTTACTGACATATGTTTATTATTTATAGCAAATGAAGGTTTTTAGAAGAAAAGAAGCAATTAAGTTAATCATTAAATCTTCATTAACATGAATCATCAAATAGACGAGAACGCTGGCCTTAGAGCACTCATATGGACTGCAACGCTGACCTAGGCCAAAAATATCTGTCTAATAACAGCTGATAGCCTGAAAGGGCTGGGAAAAAAAAATCCACACAGGAAAAAGGATAAAAACACAGTCTAGATTGTAGCTATCATGAGGTTTTTGTGGTTTTAGTTCTTTGTGGCATTTTCTTGAGTATTCTGATGATGGATAATATCTTTAATTGGTGAAAAGCCTCTCAACCATATGGTTTATGAATGTTGTGCAGGAAGCAATCTTTTCAGAGCTCTGCAGGGATTGTATCATTGCCTGGGCTGATTAGTCCCAAATTCAGTTCCTTCTTACTCCCAGGCACAAAGCAAAAATCAGTTTACCTGTGGCTTATTAGTTGATTTTTCCTTTGGAAGCACCTCTGTGTCTCAACGGGCAAGCCTCAACGGATCTTACCTGCCCAGTTTGGACTCGGGTCCATTCACCCAGCAGACATAGGCCGCTGGTCGGCTCTCTACTGCAGTGGTCTCAAACTCAAACCCTTTGCAGGGCCACATTTTGGATTTGTAGGTACTTGGAGGGCCACAGAAAAAAAATAGTTAATGTCTTATTAAAGAAATGACAACTTTGCATAAGGTAAGCTCCTACAAATCCAAAATGTGGATTTTCTGAAATTATAGTTTATAAATCTTTCCTTAATTGCTTCTGATAATTTTAGCTATAAACAGCCGAAAGCAGTGCAACATGGAGAAAGTGAAAAACCATCAAAGTATCAACTGCAAGAGACAAGATTTTGGACCAACTATTTTGAGGCCTTTGGTATTATAAAGAATGATTCCTTATGGAAAACTTGTGCCTTAAGTGTCCGGTGGTTGCGCCTGCAACCGCCTTCAGCTCTCACCTCCTTCAGCACAGGACACACACACAAGCTGCATTGCCTCCAATGGTTACCTTATGTTCTGGAATGTTGTCCATCTCACTGCTGTAACTTCACACAAGCGCTTTCCTGCATCTGTACGTGATTGTGAGATTGAGTGGAGAGGACAATCGTGTATAGACACAGGAAAGCACTTGCGTAAGGTTACAACAGTGAGATGGACAACGTTCTAGAACGCTACCGCCGGACACGACTGCACAAGACACAAGTTTTCCATAAAGAATCATTCTTTATTACATTACATTACATTAGAGATTTCTATTCCGCTATTACCTTGCAGTTCAAGGCGGATTACAAAAGAGTTAAAAATGGTGGTTACAATGGAAGATCATTTGTCATTTCTAGAGAGGTAAAGAGTAGGTCTTGTAGTTTCTGTGTGGCAGGAAGAAGGAGGGAGAAAGGACGGTAAGTTTGATGTTAGGACTGTTTCAGGAATTTCTTGAAGAGTATAGTTTTTATTTCTTTTCTGAACATCTTGTAGTCTGGGGTCGTTATCAGTAGATTGGAGATGTGATTATCTAGTTTAGCTGTTTGAGTGACTAGGAGACCATCATATAGTTTTTTTCCTTTTACTTCTTTGATCGAGGGGTGTGTGAATGGAGTGTGTGTTTTTCTATGTCTGACTGAGGTAGTTTGGATGAGGCGGTTATTCAGGTAGGTTGGGCTGTCTCCGTTTAAGGTTTATAATACCGAGGGCCTCAAAATAGTACCTGGTGGGCTGCATATGGCCCCCGGGCCATAAGTTTGAGACCACTGTTCTACTGTGTCTCTTTCCCATCATCTTCTCATTTTATTAATAATAATAATAATAATAATAATAATAATAACTTTATTTTTCTATACTGCCATAGTCAAAAGACTTCTAGGCAGTTCACATTGAAAGAAGGCTGGATAATCAGCGAATTACAGAATGCTTGAAGAGATAAATTACATAATAGATTGAAGATACATGGGGAGAGAATACATATTAGATTGGAGAGAATACATAATAGATTGGAAGTACAAGGGGAGAGAAGGGGAGAGATTGGAGATACATGGGGAGAGAATGGAGATACATGGGGAGAGAATACATGAGAGATTGGGGTTACCTGAGAAACACATCAGGGATCGCAGCGGGGCAGTAATAAAGTGGGAGAAGGTCAATTGCTTAGGCCACGAATTTGTCAAATAGAGCAGTTTTAATTGAATTTCGGATTGCGTTGTAGGTCTGTCTGGCTTTATTTAATTAGTTTCCCAGCCAAGATTGCTGTCTGTTTGCTTGGAACATGAAGGTTCTGTCTAGGAAGGATTGTATTTGCAGCCTGTGATCTTTGGGTATGCAAAGATGTTTTTGTTTCTAGTTGTTTGTGTGGGGTTGTGTAGAATGAAGTGTGTTTGCAGGTAGGAAGGTGCTAGGCCCCAGACTTGTTTGAAACAGAGACATGCAAATTTGAAAAGTATTTGCGCCTCCACTGGTAGCCAGTGCAGTTTTTTGTAGTAGGTGCTAATGTGGTCTTTTTTTCTCAGTCCGAAGATCAAACGAACTGCAGTGTTTTGCACCAGTCTTAGTTTTTTGTACTGTTTTTTTGTGGGATACCCAGGTAGACGATGTTGCAGTAATCTAAGATAGATTGGATTAGCGTCTGCACCAGTAATCTAAAGGATGTTGTGTCAAAGTATTTTTTAATAGTTCTTAGCTTCCACAGCGTGTAAAAGCATTTGTTTACCTATAGGTTTGTGTGGTCAACCATGGTTAAGTGTGTATCTAGTGTAATACCCAGTATTTTTATGATTTTGGAGATTGGATATTTGTGGTCATTTATTTTTAACGATGTTCTTGTTATTTTGTCATTGGGCTTACTAAAAAGACTTTTGTTTTCTCCGTGTTTAGTTTCAGTTTGAAGTTGATGGTCCATGTTTCGATTTCTGTCATTGTGTGTGAGAGGTTATTTATAATTTCATTTGTGATGTCATTTAAGGGGATTAGGATGGATATATCGTCTGCGTATATATAGTGCTTTTAAGTTTAATTTTTGTAGTAGGTGACCTAGGGAAGCGATGTAGATGTTGAATAGTGTGGGAGATAGTAGGGAGCCTTGGGGCAACCCCGACGGGTTTTTCCATGGGATGGAGTAATTTTCATTGCTGATTACTCGGTAGGATCTGTTTGTTAGGAATTCTTGGAACCATTTCTTTACCTTTCCCGAGATTCCCATTGCATCAAGGCACAGTAGCATGATTTTGTGGTCTGCTAGGCTGAATGCACTGCTAAGGTCTAGTTGCAGAATCAGTGTGCTTTTGCCTTTGCTGAAAAGATCATAGAGGTGGTTTAGTATGGAAGCTATGACAGTTTCTGTGCTGTATCCTTTCCTGAAACCTGATTGGTGTTCACTGAGGATGTTAAATTTGTCTAGGTAGTTTACTAGTTGTAGGTTGACCAATTCTTCCTGTAGTTTTGTGAAAAGGGGAATGCTTGCTATGGGTCTGTAATTGGATGTTAGTGCTATTGAGGTTTTCCGATCTTTGGGGATAGGTGTAATCAGTATGTGTCCCATATCATTGTTTAATGTTCCATTTGTAAGGGCAGTAGTTAGCCAAGTGAATAGTTCCATTTTGAAGTCAGGGGGGGGCGACTGTTATGATTTTAGGGGGACATTCATCGAGTAGACAGTTTGATTTGGTGTATTTGTTGAATAAACTTAGGAACTGATGCCAGTTTGGGAATTCAAAGTGGTCCCAGATCATGTCTGCTCTGGGATCCTGATCATGGTGTTCAAGGTAGTGGAGTGTATTGGTTTTGGGTGTGGGTAGAGTTGTTCTTAGGTTTGTGATTTTATTTTTTTTTAAGTTGGCTAGGGTTTGAGCAGATGAGGTGATCTCATTGTCCTTTTTCAGGATTTCTGTTGTATCAGTTAGCGTTTTTACTAGTTTTACTAGTAAAAACTAGTTTTTACTAGTTTTACTAGTTTACTAGTTTATTTTTGCTGTACCTATTTTTTGTGCATAGTGCTTCGTGCGTTTTTCTTTGATCAGGTTTTTGTATATTTTCATTTTTTGTTTCTAGATTGTCTTGTTTCTTTGTTTGTTTTTTGCCAGATTTTCTCCAATTTTCTTAGTTTTTGTTTGTTGGTTAGTAGTTTTGAGTAGAACCATTCGGTTGGTGGTCTGTCTTTCTTTTTGTATGTTTGGTATGGAGCTATTTGGTCTAGAAGTTCTTTACTGAATTTTCCCCATCTTGTTGAGAATTCCTTTGTTTCGTTAGTTGTGGGACGTAGCTCATAGTGAGCCCAGAATTCCGTTGGGTTTATAGTACCACGACTGGTTATTGTTTTTGTGTTTTTGCTTTTGTATTTTGGTTGTGAATTCTGTTTTTGCCAGCATAGGTTGAAATTGCCAATATAGTGGTTTGACCAGATGCATTTTTTCCAGGTCCCTGTGTAGTATTGTATTTTTGGGTCTAGGGTTTCTTTTTGAGAGAAGGTAACTATGTCTAGTTTATGTCCTTTTTCATGGGTTATCCCTGCGTCCGGGATTGGAAAATCTAGAGACATTAGGAAGTTGGCAATTTCAGTTACTTCTGGCTTTCCCTTTTGTTCTAGTTGTATATTTATTGCCCCTCTCCTCCAAGATTGTCATTTCCTTTATTCCCCCCCTCTGCGCGTCTACCTTACTTTTGTTATATAGGTTGCTTGGTGACGGCAGCAATTCACAGTGCTGTCCTGCTACTGGCTCCTTCTCTCCACAGTGGGCCGCCCCAGAGGAAATAGGAAGTTTTCTGAGAGGGTGAGCTTCAGGGGTGAGAAGGCACCAGGGCCAGAAGCAGGACAATGCTGTGAATTGTTGCTGCCTGGCAACTTTTACAACAAATTTAAGGTAGACGTACTAGGAAGATATAAAAGGAAATGCTGATTGGGGTGGGGGAGGTGGATAAAAGGAGTAGATGCTGGGAAAGGGACATGGCAAAGAAGCTAACCAGCTATTATGCTGGCCAGCAAGATGCCACATCTACCAGAGTGCTGCCTAGAAATAAGGCCCCTCCTGAAATATATCAGATTTGGGGATGGTAGGAAGCAAAGAGGGAGTGATATTGGATTTGGGGGAGGGATTGGAGAAAGGAGGACTCAAATGAGGGAAGGAGGGAAAGGTATAAAACTTGGGGATGGGGTAAGGGAAGGAAGGAGGGAGGGAGAGATGGACTTGGGGGTGGCAGAGGGTTTAAAAGGAAGACATGGAGAGGTGGCAGAGGAGCCTAGAAGGGGGCACAGGGAGAGATAGACTTGGAGGATGACAGAGAGAGCAAGAGAGTGAGAGATGGACATGGGGGAGGGCAGAGGGTGGTACCCTTCCTCCCTTCCGAGTTGCTACCTCTTTTTCCATCTTACTGCCCACCTCTGGTAAGGCATCTAACTTACACAGGCTGGGGGGGGAGGGAAAAAGAGAGATGCCTCTTCTTTTTGGGCTCAGGCCCACCCAAAATTGGTTATCTGGCTATACTGCTGCTCTGTCTGCTCTAGTTTTGAGCACCCTTTATCTATAAGGCAGCCAGATTCCTTACTCTGCTTTCAACTTTCTGTTGTAGAAATCCTGCTGCTTGTTGGAGTCTTTGGGAATTAGGGATTTCATACGGTGCATTGCTTTATCCTAGCCTAATGCTTCTAGTTTCTTCCTAGATAGGTTTGCCATATCTCCGGGAAAACCCAGACATGTCCTCTTTTTAGCTGACTGTCTGGATGTTTTTTTTAGATTGTGGGAGTATGGGTTTAACCAGCTCTCCTGACTCCCCACCTACCTCTTCTCTAGCTGCTTTATTGAATCTTTAGGCAGTCCAGCAGCAGCAGTGAGGTGAGCCTGCTGCTATCGGCAAGCCCAGGAAGTCGCTTCTCTGCTTGTCCCGCCTAGGTGGGAAAAGTAATTCGCTGCAGGGAAGCAACTTCTGGGGCATGCCAATTGCAGCAGGATCACCTCGTTGTAGCTGCCAGGCTGCTCAAAGATGCAGTGGTCAGTGAGGAGGTAAGTGGAGGAGTTGGGAGGTGGCGAGAGAGGTCATGCAGATTCCACGGGAGGGGGGGGGGGGGGGGGCGGCTGAAAGGAGAGAGAGAAACAGAGAAGCATCCATGGCTAGGGGGTAGGGAGAGATGCAACCACAGGTAATTTGTTTGTTTGTTTATTTCACACCCGCCCTTATCCAGGACTATTACATATTAACATACAAAATAAAAGATTTACATTTGTTGTTTTGGGGAAAAGAGGGTGAAGAGGGAGAGACAGATGCTGAGATGGGGGTGAGATTGAGAAAGTTAGTGGATTCAGAGAGGGGGAGAGAAATGCAGTACCATGGGGTGGGGGCAAGGGAGAGAAGAAAGAGAGATTGGACCTGGGGGGGTGGTTTACAGGAGATAGGATAAAGAAGGAAGATAAGCTGGATGGGCAGAATATGGGGACAGGGATAGAATAATGGCCTTGGCGGCAAGGGAAGGAAGAAGAGATGGGGATGGAGCTAGGACTGATACTACTACTAATTATTTCTATAGTGCTACTAGACTTATGCCGTGCTGTACACATTCTATGCACGTAACAAATTCTTGAAAAAGTTAGGTCTTTAGGTCATTTTTGAAACATTTAAAATTAGATTGCTGGTTAATAGTTTAATACTTGTTTTTAATTTGTATCACCATAATTACTCATGTAAACCATGGTGAATTTCATGGAAGTATTGAGAGTATACAAATAAAGATTGTATTGTATTGTACAGTAAAACCTTGGTTTGTGAGCATAATTCGTTCCAGAAGCATGCTTGTAATCCAAAGCACTCGTATATCAAAGCAAACTTCCCCGTAAGAAATTATGGAAACTCAGACAATTCGTTCCACAACCCAAAAACTTTAATACAAAATACTATATGTACTTGTATTTCAAGACCTCGCTCGTTTAGAACAGTCACTACATTCCTGCAGCGTCAGAGAGAGAAGAACCATCGGCTCAGTTGTGATGTCTGTATACTGTATGTACTTGCATTGCAAGACATTGCTTGTATATCAAGTTAAAATTTAATCAAATGTTTTGCTTAGCTTGCAAAACATTTGCAAACCAAGTTACTTGCAATCCAAGATATTACTGTATTTTCTCAGCAACTATTGAAACACTATCCCATCATCCAAGAAGCCATAACACTTTTATCAACACCATCCATTCAGCCATCTCCTGAATACAAGCTTCTTTGCCTTGAGCTTTAACCTTGACTGGGAGGGCTGGGATCACCTGCTGTAGAACTATCTGGTTCACCCTTTATCCAGATATCTTGAAGAGTCAGCTGAATACTGAACTCATTTTTTTCTATATTTATTTAGATTTTTATTGCAAGATTCTTTGTTGATGAAAAGCAGCTCTAAGCAAATCACAATTTGTTATGAAAGAGGTTTAGTCCTGTCCTTACTTCTCCTATAATGAACAATAAATAAACAAAACAGAAACACATCATAATTTACATAACAGCGGTACCTGTAGTGGCCCGCTTCCTGTTACTCAACACCCCTCTCCCGCCCCTAAATACATCTTACCTATCCCAAGAAGACAAAACACACCTTGGTTGGCAAACACCTGGCCGCAGCCCTGTTTATTGAATAATAACATATTCAAGAAATGCAACATAATTAAATATACATAAATTAACAGCAAAACCAAAACATTAACAAAACCCCCTTAACAATGGTATCACCATTGTTACCTGATCCCGAGCTACCCTCCTAAGTAATTGGCCCCCGACCCCGCCATCCAAGCTAGGGTCTGAGGGGTGGCATGTCCCACACATGCCCCATTATCCAGGGTCAACCGACCCACCAGGCACGGCTCCCAGCCGGCCCACCGCTCATCCCTTGATGAGCCCCAGTAGCCAGTAGCTCGGGATACCGCAACCTCATCCAATCCCAGGAACCCCAAAGCCTAGAGGGAGGGCGGGTGGGAACGCTGACTCGGAGGACCCAACCGTTACGTCCTCCGAGCGTGCTCCCCTTATAACCCCTCCTCCCACAATCCCCTTCGGCTGCGACGCCCCGAAGCGAGGGAAGAGAAACCGCGCGACCACGTACCGCCCCACCCCCCCCCCCCGCTCTCCTTATCGGCCTAACCCGGACTAACCCGACTACCTCCCACTAACTGACCCGACGAGCGACTCCGCGGGCCACCCAGCCCCGCGTTAGGGTCGCCCGTCGAGACAGGCTCTCGGGCTTGCTTATAACAGCGGTACCTGTAGTGGCCCGCTTCCTGTTACTCAACACCCCTCTCCCGCCCCTAAATACATCTTACCTATCCCAAGAAGACAAAACACACCTTGGTTGGCAAACACCTGGCCGCAGCCCTGTTTATTGAATAATAACATATTCAAGAAATGCAACATAATTAAATATACATAAATTAACAGCAAAACCAAAACATTAACAAAACCCCCTTAACAATGGTATCACCATTGTTACCTGATCCCGAGCTACCCTCCTAAGTAATTGGCCCCCGACCCCGCCATCCAAGCTAGGGTCTGAGGGGTGGCATGTCCCACACATGCCCCATTATCCAGGGTCAACCGACCCACCAGGCACGGCTCCCAGCCGGCCCACCGCTCATCCCTTGATGAGCCCCAGTAGCCAGTAGCTCGGGATACCGCCACAGGCCTGTAACCAGTTACAGGCCCCACCCATCAGGAACGGAGCTGCGGCTAGGATACCAACACTCGCTCACAACAGGAGGCAAAGTCATTCAATAACAAATCCCAACCTATATCGGACAGATGGACCCGATCCCTATAAAACAACCCCCCGCACGCCACATCCACCCAGTCATGTCTAACTTGAATACCTCCCTGTGACTCCACCCATCGACCTACCTGCCTGTTAACCTTAACCAGCCCTCGGGTCCATCGCCGAGACGCTAAACGGCTGGGCCGAGGAATAATATCGGACCAGACCACCCGCGCCTCGGGAAACCATCCCTGAACCACTCCCAGATCCCCAATGACCGAGTCAATAAGATGCTTGCCACTAAGTGCATCAACATCATTGCCCCCCAGGTGTATAATCAATAGGTCCGGACGCCGAGGACGCCGCCGAATATCGTTCAGCAGTGGGAGCAACTGGTGCCAGCGCATGCCCCTCTGTCCCCACCAGGAGACAAAGACGCCGCGATGTCCGAGACCCAAATGTCGACCACCGGGCCGGACCGATGCACGCTCCCCAGCCCAGTGGATGAAGGAATGCCCGAAAATCCAAACCGATAGGGCCCGCTGTACCGCACCTGCAAAAACAAACCCCCGTAAGAAAGGTATCGACCATTAAACAGCTATTGTTAGTAAACGAGGATCAAGCTGAGGCTCCCCCCCCACCTTAACCTCACCCCCACAAGAAATACACCGTCCCGCTACCAGCCCACTCCAGCCACCCGCAAGTCTAATTCCCCCGTAAATCATGACGAGTCGTACCCGACGGGCGAATATAACCACGATAGGCGTTCGATGACCACCTACCCAGCTGACGAATGGCCTCGGCTGGAACACCCGCCGCGAACGCGCTGGTAGCCGCTCCAATGCGAAATGAATGGGTTCCGTAACTGGCCGGGTCCGCGCCACACACTCCCAAAGCCAAACGCAACACCGCCAGGAACTGATAACGCGTTAAGAGAGCACCATCTTCGTGCACCAGCAACACCGAGGCCGAGGAAGGGCGGATCGCCATATAGGCAGCCAGCGAGCGGACGGGGCATGACGTACTACCTTCCACTTGATGTAAAATCAACGTGCGCCCCCTGCCCAGCTGATCCGCCTTAGACCGAGCAATGAACACTCGCAACGTGGAACCTGAAATACACACATGACTGCGCAGCAGGCCACGCAGTCCCCGTACATCCGACGGGTGTACCAGCAACTCACCCACCCGTAGCGCTCCAAAAAAGGATAAGGAGAACGCAGCCCGAAACAAGCAGGCCTCAAAACCCGACCTCGTCACCTGGGGCAACGCATTGACGAGTTCAACCAACAGATCATGGGTAATAGGCCGCCGAGAATCAGGCACTCGCGGAGCCATCCTGCCCCAGGCCGCCAGCATCCGACGAGGCAGAAACCCCGTCGAAGGGCAAGGCCAACCCAAGGCCCTGCAAAAGAATGCAAAGCCCGCGAGATGACCCGCAGCCGCGCCTCGAGAGCAGCCCTGAAGCTGAGACGATGCCAAGAAGTCCGCCAGCTGGATCTCCGTCACCGGACCCGGGGCCCAACCCTGAGTCCGCAGAAAACCAGAGACCAGTACAAAGCCCCTGTTGTACCGGACCCACGTAGATGGAGCTACCGAGCGTTGCAAGAAGAACCAGATCCGATCCCCACCAGGCCCCATAAATGTTCTGGCATCCGCAATCCCTCCTGCTGCGCCTCCGGCGCCAGCTGTCGAAACTGCAAAAAGCGAAAACGAGACAGAGCATCAGCCAGGCTGTTCTGCACCCCAGGAACATGCCGCGCCCGAATGAACAGGTTAAGCCGCAAACAACGCACGACGAGCTCGCGCATCAACGCGGTTATCTGCAAACATTTAGCTGACTGTCTGTTGACAACTTCCACGACCCCCATATTGTCACACCAAAACACAACCCGCCTGTTTCGCAACCGGTCCGGCCACAACTCGCACGCCACCAACAACGGAAAAAGCTCCAGCAGAGTGACATTACGGGTAATTCCCGCCATCCGCCAAGCGTCGGGCCAGGCCGCCGCGCACCAATCGCCCTGGAAGTAAAGACCGAAACCCACCCCCCCCGCTGCATCGGATTGCAGTTCGAGATCCAGATTAGAAACTTCCGGCTGTTGGATGGGAAGCGAACCGTTAAAACACTCAAGAAACAGCGCCCACATCCGCAAATCGGCCCGAATCCCCGCCGAAAGCCGCACAAAGTGTCTACGATCACGAACACCAGCCGTCGATGCCGCCAAGCGCCGGGAGAAGGGGCGACCCATCGGTAACACCCGACAAGCAAAATTCAGAGACCCCAATAGAGACTGCACCAATCGCAAAGTAGGCTTACCAGCACCCCCTACTAGCGATATCAAAACCAACAACTGCCGCACCTTGCTCAGTGGAAGTCGGGTAACCATCGCAGTAGTGTCAATCTCTATACCAAGAAACGTGAGACACGTGGACGGACCCTCAGACTTCTCGGCCGACAACGGAACACCAAATTCAGCAGCCATGATCTCAAAAGTAGTCTTTAACAGCAAGCAGTCATCGGAAGCCGCTCCCCCCACAAACAGAAAATCATCCAAATAATGCACTACCGAGTCTCTTCCCGCGCGCCGTACCGTGACCCAGTGCAAAAAGGAACTGAACAATTCAAAAAATGCACAGGAAACGGAGCACCCCATCGGCAGGCATCTATCAAAATAAAAGGCACCCTCAAACTTAAAGCCCAACAAAGGGTACGAGGACGGATGAACCGGCAATAACCGAAACGCCGATTCAATGTCCACCTTAGCCAACAGAGCCGAAGGACCAGCACGACGAATGAGACCGAGGGCACTGTCAAAGGACGCGTAACGTACAGAACAGATATCACGCGGTATACCGTCGTTCACCGAACGCCCGGCCGGCCTGGACAAGTTGTGAATTAAGCGATATTTTCCCGGCTCCTTCTTTGGAATAATCGCTAAAGGAGACAGCACCATAACCGGAAACGGTCGAGCGTGGAAAGGCCCCGCTATCCGACCCCGCTCGATTTCGTCCGTCAATTTCCTGCGAACTTCTCCACGAAGATGACCCACGGAGGAAGCGTTGGAAGCCTGAACATTAACTAAAGGCAAAACACATGGTATCACAAACCCCTCGCTAAACCCCCTCAACAGAACACCCGCAGCCCTCAAATCCCGATACTGAACCAGCCACGGACGCATGGCACCTACCAGAATCGGAGTGGGCAAGCCACGGGACTCCAACTCATTTAGTCGTGGGCGGAGGCAAGCCGACCCCCCTCTTGGGGCACTTGGTAGCCGGATGTCCCTGGCCGCACTGGGAACAAGCGTGTCGAAAACGGCAATCGGTAAAAGAGCAGGTCGACTTGTTAAACTGCCAGCAGAGGCCCGGACCTCCTCCCGCACCCGCACTTCCGGGCGGACGAAAGGAACGACCCCCGACCGTGGTTTGCGGAACCTGTTTGCCCGAAGTCCCAGAACCCGAGCTTCCTGGCTTCGCCATATGGGTGAGCCATAGATTAATGTCCTGCGTGCCCCAGGACATGTGCCGATTCTCCTCCATTTTATCACGGAACGCTTCATCGTAATTTAACCAAGCCCAGCCCCCGAAGCGCTGGTACGCATCCAAAACGGAGTCAGCGTATGCCAAGAGAAGGCCATAATCCTGAGGTCTCTCTCTCCCCCATACACTGGCCAACCGCAAAAAGGCGCGCGACCAATTAACAATATTGCGCGAAACCGCACCCACCTTGGGTTTTTCACCCTCCTTCTTGCTCTTCTTCTTCCTGCCGCGAACCCGACCTTCCATAAGCGCGAAGACGTCCACACAGGTCCGCCTCCTAATTTTTCGACGCGAGGACCGCGGTACCTTCTCCCACAATTCCGATAACGCTACCAGGGCAGGCGCCCCCCTATCGCCGCCCTCCTGCGCAGTACCCGCGCTCGTTACCCGCCTCTGGGACCCCGAAGAGGAAGACAAGGAAGAAGAGGAAGAGGATGTTAATGAAGAGGAGGAGGACGAGGAAGAATCCCTGCCCCTACGGCGCTTCTTACCCTTACCCTTCTTCCTCCCCCGCTTACCCCGGTTGTCTGTCCCAGCCCCTAGGGCCTTGTTACCCGTAGTCCGTTCTGTTCCTGGTCTGCATCCGCCATCCACATCTTCCGGAGCGGCGCCCTCCGCAGCTACCGCCATAGCAGGATGCTGAGTAGTCCGAGCAGCCGCCTCCACGCTCATCCTCACGGCTCCTGTAGTCCCCTCGGGAACCGGTCCAGCAGCAGCAGATCCGGCCGCAGCAACACGTCCCGCGGCGACATCCTGTGGGGAGAAATCCGAACAGGGGCCAGCAACCTGAACAGCAGGAGGGCAAGTTAGCCCTGCAGAAAAAGCAGCCCCACCAGGGAACTCACCCCCTCTAACACCTCCCAGAAAACCCGAACCCCAAGGCGACGGAGGACCCACCGCCGGAAAAGAGGATGGGAACGTAGCCCACGGGCCCATCGCCCAGGGAGAACCCCACATACTCCATGGAGACCACCCCCCCGCCATACCCACCTGCGGACCACTGGCAGCCCCTGAGGTAGAAGGAAGAACTGCCTCCCCCGGCAACCCACTAGCAGTGCTCACGCTCCCCGGGAAGTGAGAAGTCCCCAAACCGGGCCGGTCCCCCCTTGGAGCAGCATACACCTCCCCATCCCCCTGTGTCACCCCCCGGGGCTCCGATGCCCCAGCCGGCACCGCCAAAATCGCCCCTCTCCCTGCCTGGGCCCTGCCACGTGGGCGCGACCCCGGAAGTCGGCCCCTGCCCCTGCGGGTCGAACCCGTGCAACTCGGACCCGCTGGCACTTCCCCCGCTACTTCCAGCGCGATCGCCGTTCTCGCCGCCGAACGGGACCGCCTGGGAGGCAACTCTCTACCCACACCCTCAGCCACACTCACAGGGGCCAGGTCGCTTTCATCAAAGGAGTCCCCCGCTAGCAGGGACAACTCGGCTTGGTCCGCCGCTGCAACGAAGGGCTGGCGCTGCATCGTGGGATCGGAAGAACGCCTACCAAGCCTGAGGAAGTCTCCCTGCCCGAATCTGCAGACCGCGTGTTCCCCCAGCAAAACCCGACACGAGGTGAACTGCTAACGCTGACTCGGAGGACCCAACCGTTACGTCCTCCGAGCGTGCTCCCCTTATAACCCCTCCTCCCACAATCCCCTTCGGCTGCGACGCCCCGAAGCGAGGGAAGAGAAACCGCGCGACCACGTACCGCCCCCCCCCCCCCCCCCGCTCTCCTTATCGGCCTAACCCGGACTAACCCGACTACCTCCCACTAACTGACCCGACGAGCGACTCCGCGGGCCACCCAGCCCCGCGTTAGGGTCGCCCGTCGAGACAGGCTCTCGGGCTTGCTTATTCTCATTAACGTCACAAAACAAAGAATGCACCTAGAATTTGTGACAGTTCCTTAACTTTTTATTCCCATTATCTCTCTTGAACAGTGTCATTATCATCTATAATAATAAAATGCTAAGCGTGCATGTGCACTCTTACCGCCGTGGTCCCTGATCCGTGGGTCTGTGGTCGGCAGGAGTGTGCATGCACGCTTACAATGGATCTTTCTCTCGCAGACCCCAAGGTGATGTGGATGCCTTACACTTGATGGACAAAGTTTATTTTTAAGTTCAAAGCCACGGTGGCGGCTCCTCTCTTGAGCCGCACCTGCGTCGGAGAAGGCTTCCGATGCAGGTGGAGATCGAGATAGGAGCCGCGACGACGACTTTGAACTAAAAAATAAACTTCGCAAAAAAACTAAGGGAGCCATTCCGAAAGTGTCACATCCCTCCTCGACGCACCCGAACCCCCGTTGATCCTCCCATTGTGGTCTGACCCTCCCATCCCTTCCCGCCGTCTGACCGGCTCACTTAGTCCCTTGCCGACCCCCTTCCCATGGTCCTGATAAACCTGATGACTCCAAACCTGCCGACTCCAGCAGCATCCGCAGCACTCTACACACGCTGCTTTGGGGCCTTCTACTGCCCTGATTTGCTCTGCCACATCTCTGATGATGTCATTAGGGATGTGCCAGAGTACATCAGGGCAGTAGAAGGCCCCGAAGCAGCGTGTGTAGAGTGCTGCGGACGCTGCTGGAGTCGGCAGGTTTGTCGGGACCGCGGGAAGGGAAGGGGGGGCGACAAGGGACTAAGGGAGTCGGCCAGACCACGGGAATGGAAAGGGGGTAGGGGAAAACTCTGCTGCTGCACAGGGAAGTGGTGTGGGCGGAGGGAAATGGAGGGGGATGGAATGATGCTGCGGCTGCTGTACAGGGAAGTGGGGGGAGGGAAATGCTGTTGCTGCTGCACAGGGAAGTGGGGTGGGAGGAGGGAAAGGGAGGGTGAGGGAAAGCTGCAGCAGCTGCTGTACAGGGAAGTGGGGGAGGGAAATGCTGCTGCTGCACAGGGAAGTGGGTGGGGAATGCTGCACAGGGAAATGGAGGGGGGAGATAAATGCTGCTACATAGAGGGCAGGGAGAGAGACAGATAGAAAGAAAGACAAACAGCAGGAGGGAAGGAGACAGAAAGAAAAGAAGAAATACACAGGGGCAGGGAGAGATACAGAAAGACAGACAGACAAAAGGGGCCAGGGAGAAAGACAGATAAAGGGGGCCAGGGAGAGAGACAGACAAAGGGGGCCAGGGAGAGAGACAGACAGAAGGAAAGTCTGCGGTTGGAAGAAAGACAGAAATAAAGACAGACAGACAGACATATATTCTAGCACCCATTAATGTAACGGGCTTAAATACTAGTATAGTATATAAGCTTGCATACATTTGCTCTACTTCAAATTGGATTATGAGAAAAGAACCTTGTGATAGAAAGATGAGATACTCTTTCTGAACATGACAAGTTGTCATCTCCAAACATGAGATGTTGGTGAATAAAAAGTTTATACTAAAAAGGTGAGAATCTCACAAATACTGGTCAAAAAATGAGAGAAAAAAATGAGAGAAAATATTAAACTATGCAAAAAAAGAAAATGGCAGAACCATTTTTTGGAAGTCTATGGGCTCCTTTTACAAAGTCACGTTAGCGCATGCGCTAATTTGCCAGCCACGCTAGCCACTACCGCCTCCTTTTGAGTAGTTTTTTGGCTTGCGCGGGGGTTAGGCGCGCTAAAAATGTGCATGCGTTAAAAACCCTAGCGCGGCTTCGTAAAAGGAGCCCTATGTGTGAAAATACAAGAATATCTGCTTGCTGTCCCTGGACAACACCTGTTATGGTAAGAAACTGTGCTTTATGGTCCTTTGAGCATAGGCGTCAGAACGGGGTAGGCCACAGGGGCCATGGCCTCCCCAAAAATTGGCGGTCAGAAAAGCCAGTTATGGCTCTACTCCCCCACCCACCTCCTCCTAGCAACTGTAATTTAAAATCTTTGGGCAGCTGCCACACAGTGTCGCTGCAGAATGAATAGTTTCTCTGAATCTGATTTTGCAAGTTGAGGCAGGCTAAATTTCATCAGTGCATTTTTATTTCTTTTTGCCTCGCAAATGCATGCACTAATACAGTATGTTCAGGCAAAGCAAATTTAAGCATGCAATTCATTATTTATGAAATCTGAAGTCCTTTTTTTATTGCCTTTTAGTTTTATCATAAAAAGGTGCATTGGCATTTATTATGGATACCATTGTCTCAGAATCTACAGTTTTATTGGATTTTTACATATTGTCATCATGTCACTATGGGCTCCTTTTACAAAGCTGCGTTAGGGCTTTAATGCGCGGAATAGCGCGCGCTGAATTGCCACGAGCGCTAGACCTTAACGCCAACATTGAGCTGGCATTAGTTCTAGCCGCGTAGCGTGTATTGTAGTGCACGGTAATATCCTGTGTGCGCTAAAAACACTAGCGCACCTTAGTTAAAGGAGCCCTATGTGAATGGATGAATTTTTTTTATTTTTTTATTCTAAAAGCAAATTTTTGAACCACTACAAGATCTTGATGGGTCTATCTATTATAAGAATTTGTTCTGTGATGCAGTCCACAGATATGACAGGCTTTAGTGCTGCTACCTGGCCTTTTATGTATTCTGCCAAGGAAGTTTTACCACTGCTTCCATGACCTCCTTCCCTGACAGCTGTTTCTCTTCACCTCCATTAATTCCACTATGCTTCTGTGCTCCCGAGCGAGATCATTTCTGCTATAACTTCTGTTTTCATTCTCCACACTGTACCTTGAACACACCTATAGAAAAGATGTAATGAGATCTAAAATCCAATTCCGTCCCCCCCATTCATTTCTGCAATTTAAACTTCTCTTTATGATTGACTGTGGTTCCCACCTAATATTCCCAAGACCCCTACAGCTACTTCCAGTCCTACACATATCTTTACCTTTTCCCCTGCTTTACTACCTGTCTTTAAAGGAAAACAAAATAGGAGACCTGTGGTGCTCAATCTTTTTATTCTCTCAAGACCCAACACGTATGTGTTTCGACCATAAGGCCTGCCTCAGGGGTCTTTTCCTCAGTGTGGAGTACTATTTTGCAAAGGTTCTTGTGTAATGTAAAACCAAAATCTAAATAATTGATGAGTAATTCAATGGGATGACTTTAAAAAGCTAATCAGTGGTGCTTAGGGCCAATTCCTTGTCTGCACTCGATCAAAAGTGAAAGTAAAGAAAAAGAATGAGCACCACAGGTCTCCTCTTTTGTTTTCCTTTGTTCCACCTTGAGGAGGTAGAATCTCCTGTTTGGGTGTGCTCCCCCGGTCATTCGCAGTCGGCGATTCGCAGTCCCAGTCATTCGCGGTATTTTCCGGCCGCAAATGACCGGGCAGGAGAGGGCAGCCAGAGCACCGGTAAGTGAAGGAAATCACTCATGGTGTGCTCTGACCGCCTCTTCCTGCACTAAAGTCGGGCCTCACCAATCGGGAGCTGCGTGTCAAAGAAGCTCCTGATTGGTGAGGCCCGACTTTAGTGCAGGAAGAGGCGGTCGGAGTATACCACGAGTGATCTATTTCACTCGCCAGCACTCTGGCTGCTTTCTCCAGCCTCTCTGGCTGCCCTCTCCTCTCTCCCCTGGTAAAAACCCCCATGAATATCGGTAGAGTACTGTGTTACTACCTATTTTTACCATTGATACTCTTAACCTAGGTACTCCCTGGGCAAAACACTGGGAAACTCCATCCTGTTGCTGGACTGCTGACTGCTTTCTAATACTGAAGCAAACAACAAAGAAATCCAACGGTGTCTGCAATTCAAGAACAGCAAGCAAAAAACAAAAGAGAAAACTGCAGACAGTATATACAAGATGCAGGCTGTGTTTATTAAACCAAATATAAAATGCATCTCGCTTTTGCGGTGTACAGTTGGATTGCATTGATTGTTTTAACACAGGCGCTTTGCTTATTACCAATTTATATTGCGCTTTGTTTTAACCCTTACAACTAATGGACCCCTGAAGAAGGTGTGTTCTCTGAAACACGGACCGTGTCGGGTCCCAGGGTTTGTAAAAAAAAAAAAAAAAAAAAGGGTGACAGTAGTTACCGCATTTTATATTTGGTTTAATAAACACAGCCTGCATCTTGTACATACTGTCTGCAGTTTTCTCTTTTGTTTTTTGCTTGCTTTTTAAAACTGTTCAGATCTTAGTTATTTAAAGTTGCTAATGGAATAGAGGCCTTCTATATTGATATTGTTTACTTATAGCTTCAGATTTTTCAAACTTGCCCAATAAAGGGCAGACACTTACCTCCGAATGCTGCATAGTTGCCAAAATTTAGGGACAAATCTTAGATCCACGTGCAAACTAATGGGTTAATGAGCCATTGACAATCAGTAGTTGGTGTTATTTGGGTTTATGCATGGATCTGTCCTGCACGCTATTCTGTAGAATATTGCCTAAAATGTATGGTGTACAACTCCAAAGTGGGCCTTGGAAATAGGAGAGTCATGACATGTCAGGAGCATTCTCCTCTCCCCCCCCCCCTCAAAAATAAATAAATAGGCGCAATGTTATGGAATAGGGTCATTTATGTGCCTAACTGCCATTAGTTGTATGTCTTTTTTTTTTAGATTAGCACTATAACTTTATATAATAACTTTTGTGCAAGAAAGTTGTACATATAGAAATGTGAAATGGATGTCACCTCCACACCCCTTTCTATAGACTCACACTTGTCAAAAATTTCTTCAGTGTTCACCAACCCTCAGAAGTGCCACCACGATACTCAAAACGTGTCACTATATCCGGCTTCATGCACTATATCTTCACTGGGTCCAACTTTTCTAACTGTCTTAGTTAAGTTATTTTTAAACATTTTGTCAACAACCGTTTTTAACCAAGGTAAATTAGCTTTTAGCCTTTTTGCCTTCAGGTGGTCAGTTAGTAGGGACATCTATGCATAGATGTCCCTACTAACTGACTACCTGAAGGCAAAAAGTAGATTGGAATGTCTTGGAAAGAGGAGAGGCATGGGCACTAGGGGTAGGGTAGTAAATGTGGAGCCCCAAAAAAGACTAAACAGACCCAATTAATTTGAGTTAGCTGCTTTCACGGTCGGCCTGCTTTAATAATGTAAATGGCAGATTCGGATCTTTTGTGCACATAAGCTTCAAAGCCAGCGCTAACACAGTGTGATCATTTTTAATCAGTTTTGATGAAGTAATCAAATGTACAACAGTTCAAGTTTTATATATCATTGTTTGATGGATCACACAATATACAAGAAAAAAATATTACAAAAACTCACACCAACCCGAACCTCCCTCCCACAAGAAAACAACCAAGGCAGCCTTAAAGGCTGAGGGCGCTGCTATTAAGGGGAATGGTTTTAGTCTCTGGCTCTGACAGACCTCAGTGACATTGGAGGGCCTCAGAAAAAAATAGTTAATGTCTTATTAAAGAAATGACAATTTTGCATGAGGTAAAACTCGTTATAATTTATAAATCTTTCCTTTTGGCTAAGTCTTAATAATAATATTGTAATTTATAGCTAAAGAGACATATGATCAAGAAACTGTTTTATTTTACTTTTGTGATTATAATAAACATACTGAGGGCCTCAAAAGTTTGAGACCACTGCCCTAGAAAATCTGTCTGGAAGCATAGGACTGACAAACCATACTGATTTTTAAGATTTCACCAATCAGGGAACCCCTTCTGAATGGCTTGCTTCAACTGCAACCACTTATAATTTTGAGACTTAGCAATACCAAATGTTTGTTGCAGTCGTGAAAAATCAATCAGCTTTCCCTCTGATACTGTCATCATCCAGAGTACATATACCCAACTGCATCCAATGCTTCTACAGGATCTTAAACCTGCCAATTTGAATCTTGGAGTTCAGCCAAAGGGACTGACAGGTGGATTTATGAATCAGAATAGTGTTAAATTATTAATAAATTTTAATGTCTGCCAAGTGTCTAATAAAATTCTATTGTCCTTATACATCCTAGGTAACTTGATACTTAAAATGTGACACAATCTCAATGGAGACAAGAGTTGCCATTCTAATCATAACCAGTCTGGAAGATTTTCCATGAGCATGGGGAGGATCCAATACATACCCTGACACACTATATAGGCTTGATGGTACCTATAAAAATTGGGAAAATTTACCCCCCCCCCCTCCGCCGCAATTGGTTTTTGTAAAAATACTAAAACAATTCTCGCAGTTTTACCCAGCCAAATAAATTTAGTAAGAATACTATTTAATTTCTTGTAAAAGGATCTCTGAAAAAACACTGGCAACATGCCCATTTGGTAGCAAACCACAGGCAAAATCATCATAACTGTTTGAACTCTCCCCCACCAAGACAGATGTAAAGGGTTCCATTGCTCACACATTTCTGTAACCTTCAGCAATAAAGATTTTTGATTTACTTTCATCGTCTCTTCCAACATTTTCTGTATCCAAATACCTAAATATTTTATACCCTCTTCCTTCCAAAGAAAAGGGAATGTATCAAATAATCCTTTTGGACAATGTACATTTAGTGTAAGAACATCTTGATTTACTCCAATTTATTTTACACCCAGAAAATATGCCAAATTGGTCAATCAAATCCAGTAAATGCGGGATGGAAGTTTCAGGATTCCTCAAATGAAGCAAAATATCATCTGTATACAAAGAGACTTTATATTCCCGACCTGCATAAGGAATACCCTGTATCTCCTTTGCCTGTTGAATAGCCAATAGCAAGGGTTCCAGTACAATGTCAAAAAGCAAAAGAGATAACAAACACCCTTGTCTAACTCCCCTCTCCAGACAAAAACGTTCTGAAAAAGTATTGTTAATATATAATCTGACTTAAGGGGAACTATACAAGGTTTGAATCATTTGTGTAAATCCAGAACCAATACCAAACCAGTCCATTGCTTGATACATGAAGGTCCATTCTACACGATCAAAGGCCTTCTCTGCATCCAAGGATACAGAGAAGGCCGGATCTTCCATGGCTTTTGTTAAATTTAACATGTGGAAAGCCAGTCTGGTGTTTGAAGAATGTCTTTGAGCAATGAACCTCGTTTGGTGCGTACCAATAATATAAGGGAGAGCCTTTCCATCTACATTAATCAAAGAAATAGGCCTGTAATTTGAAAACAACGTAGGATTTTTATTTGGCTTCGGCAAAACTATAGTTAAAGAGTCTGCCATAGTACATGTAATGCAACCTTAGTTAGTTGAGCCTGATATCAATTTAATAAATGAGGTAATAGGGTAATTTGGAATGATTTGTAAAACTCTACAGGGCACCCATCACCACCTGGAGCAGATCCAACTCTAAGAGATTTTAACGCTGCTTGTAGTTCTTTCATTGATATAGGCGCGTCAAGAGTTTCTTTTATATGCTCGGGAATTTTAGGCCCCTTAATTAACTTCAAGAAATCTTAACCCTCAAGTTCTTTATTTGAATAAAGCTCAGAAGAATATAAAGCTTTATAATATTTCAAAAATTGTTTTAAGATATTTCCAATTTGAGAATGAGTTTCCCCATTCTCATCTGTGATAGCCACAATTTTTACTTTTCTTTTTTTAGCTTTAAGGTAATTAGCTAATACTCTTCAAGTTTCAAGTTTATTAAAATATTTTTTATACCGCTTAATCAGGTTTCTAAGCGGTGTACAATATAAAATTTAAATAAAAACATATTAAAACTGGGGATACTGGATAAAATCTAAGTGTCATGATAAAGCACTGATAAGACACTTTATTCGAGTTTCCATAATACAAAGCCTTTTGAGAAAACAACTCTTTCCTAGCTATTTGAGAGAAAATCTCATTGTATTTATATTTAGCTTGTAAGAGGGCCTGTAAAGTAGTTTGTTCACATTTCAAGGCCAAGTAGCCATTTTAATATAATTAGAGACTCATTTTCAAAATCAAGGGTAGTGTATGGTGCAGTGGTTAGAGCTACAGCTCCAGCACCTTGGGGTTGTGGATTCAAATCCCATTCTGTTCCTTATGACCCTGGGCAAGTCACTTAATCCTCCAGTGCCCAAGGTACATTAGATAGAGTGTGAGCCCACCGGGACAGATAGGGAAAAATGCTTAAGTACCTGAATAATTTGTAATCTGCATAGAATTGTAGGATATGCGGAATATAAATAAATAAAATACTTAGGGCTCCTTTTACTAAACCACAGTAGAGCTTTTTACTGCAGGCCAGCAAGGTAAATGTGGTGATGCTTATTCAATTACTATGAGCATTGGAACATTTACATTGCTGGTCCACAGTAAGAAGCTCTAACACGGTTTAGTAAAAGCCAGTGTTAGACACACAAAGTACCATATAAAACTATGGTATTTTGTGTGTCTAAGCACTTTGAAAATGAGCCTCTTTGTGTTAAAAATCTAAGTATTGATGGAATTCATTTTTCTTCTACTCTCAATATTTTGGCGTTATTAGTGATGATTCTTAGGAGCAAGCAGTTGCTATCAAAGGGCTCCTTTTATGAAGCCGCGTTAGCCGTTTAACGGGTGTAATAGCGCGTGCTAATTTTCCAGCCGCGTTAGCCGCTACCGCCTCCTCTTGAGCAGGTGGTAGTTTTTCGGCTAGCGCAGGGGTTTGCGCGCGCTAAAAGTGTGCGTGCGATAAAGCTTCTAACACAGCTTCATAAAAGGAGCCCAAAGTGTTTAGAGCATTATGAAAATTGAGACAGATTAGATCAAATTTTAAACCTGACGTTTTTAGACTGATCGTACATGTTGATAATTATAACATTACTTATATAGGCTGCAAAGAACTTGTGCTGAAGAAAATTCAGATTTTGTTAAATACTTTGACCCGAAGGATCTTTAAAATCTCAAAATGTTGAGAGGTTCATGCCACTGTTTTTAAAATTATATTGGTTGCCAGCCGAGTCGCGCATCATTTTTAAATTGTGGTGTTTTTCTTATATTGCATGGCCAATTCTCCAGTTATATGTTTCCATTTATTGATTTGCCAGAGAGAAATTCAAGATCGGAGTCTAGGGAATGCTTAATCTTACATCGTCTCAGTCCTAGAAAGATTATCCACAAGAAGATACCATCTGTGACATTTTCATATCAGGCTGCATGTAAATAGGATGATTTGCCTAGTATGACATCAGACAAACTATACCATATTTCAGAAATTGTTGAAAATGTGCTTGTTTAGGAGGAATATGAGTGTTAAATAATGCTATTTGGTATAATAGCTAAATTTGTAACTTCCTGAGAATGCCCAGTCTCTTACTCCCCCCCACACTCTTTTTTTTTTTTTTTTTTACAAAACTTTGGAGCAGGTTTTTAGTGCTGTCCAGCATGCTGAATGCTCTTTGCTGCTCCAATGGCCATAGAGTTCCTATGAGTGTCGGAACAGCACAGAGCATTCAGCGCAAGGGCCGGCACTAAAAACCTCTTGCGTAGTTTTGTAAAAGGGGGTTTAGTTTATTAGCCACTGAACTCAAGAGGAAAGTTTAGAATATAAATGTCACACTGTAATGTAATGTAATCTTTGGGTGCTGGTGGGGCCCACATTCCATGCCTCAGCAGGTAGCAAGGTGCATCCACGTTTATTTTATTTAAAACATTTTTAATCCGCCTTTATCTAAGGTGGCTTACAATATTACATACATATTTCAGGACTTGCACAACACAAAGATCCCCTACATCAGCAAAAAATCATAAGATTATACCATCTAAACCTACTAATGTATGGAACCTAGACCTGGGTGGTATATGTCTGCCCAGTACTGGACCCATGGGGCATGATTCTACAAACTTCATCTAGCAGCACCTAATTTATAAGCGCCACTCCACGTGGTTGTCAATCAACTGCTAAGAATCTTTAGGCATCCTAACTTATAGGTGCACCATATTTATGCCAGGATTTTTCCTGGTGTAAATGCCTGATGTATGCGCACAGCACACCTGCATCAAAAACAGGCATCTAACTCAAAAACATAAGAACATAAGAATTGCCACAGCTGGATCAGACCAGCGGTCCATCATGCCCAGCAGTCCGCTCACGTGACAGCCCTCTGCTCAAACACCAGCGCCCTGACTGAGACTATCCCTATCAGGGTACGTCCTTGTTCAGCAGGAACTTGTCTAACTTTGTCTTGAATCCCCGGAGGGTGTTTTCCCCTATGACAGACTCCGGAAGAGCGTTCCAGTTTTCCACCACTCTCTGGGTGAAGAAGAACTTCCTTACGTTCGTACGGAATCTATCCCCTTTCAACTTTAGAGAATGTCCTCTCGTTCTCCCTACCTTGGAGAGGGTGAGCAACCTGTCATTATCTACTAAATCTATTCCCTTCAGTACCTTGAATATTTCGATCATGTACCCTCTCAACCTCCTCTGTTCGAGGGAGAAGAGGCCCAGTTTCTCTAATATTTCGCTGTAAGGCAGCTCCTCCAATCCCTTAACCATCTTAGTCACTGGACCCTTTCAAGTAGTACCATGTCCTTCTTCGTGTACGGCGACCAGTGCTGTACGCAGTACTCCAGGTGAGGGCGCACCATGGCCCGGTACAGCGGCATGATAACCTTCTCTGTGATTTGGCCTCCAATCATTTTTTTTTTTTTTTTTTTTTTTAAGTTTAATATTTTATTGAACAAAATGAAAACAGTACACAGGCAGCATGCCAACAGCAAAAGTACATCGCTCATATGAAATAACATAACCCCCCCACCCCCCCCACCGAGTGATACAGTATAGGTCTAAAACAAAGGAAGATGAAAATGAAAATAAAAATAGTTCAAAGAAAACCCCGCCAGGAGCCATAACGAGACCACTGACGATGAAACGTACCACAGGAATCATTATTCAAAGCAGTCAGTTTAGACATCAGGTAAATTTGGTCAATCTTATGTAACAGTTCAGTACGAGAAGGCAAAGTGTCACGCTTCCAATATGCAGCCACATTAAGTCTAGCTGCCGTAGCAACTAGGGCCACAAAATGATTCTGATCCACATCCAAACTCCCCAAAGGATAGTTAAGTAAGAATATTTCCATACGCAATAGAATGGGTAGGTGTAATACATCAATCAGCAGTCGTTGAACCATCTTCCAAAAAGGTACAATCTTAACACAATCCCACCATATATGCCCAAAAGTGCCCAGACACCCACAGTTACGCCAGCAGTGTCCATCTCCACAGTGATAGAAACGGTGCACCTTTTCTGGCGTAAGGTACCACTGAAATAGCATCTTATACCCCTGCTCAACTAAGGGGGATGCTAAGGAGACTCTCAGCAATGTCCCATAAAGGCAGTCCCATTGTTGATAATCAAAGGCCCTCCCCAGCACGAGTTCCCAACGATGTTCATATGTGCGGGCCTGTGGCCTAGTGTATAAAAGAGCCCTATAAAGACGTGAAATAAGGCCCACCCCAGATCCCATCCTAAAAACTTGAAGAAAAGCAGAGTCTGCTCCTTCCCACTCAGGGATCACCCTCTTCACCATAAAATCTCGAAGTTGGACATAGGCGAAAAAATCCGTCGAGGGGAGGTCATATATAGATTGCAAGGCAGCAAAAGGTACCAGTTGTCCACCCACTATCAGCTGACCTAGAACCCTAAGCCCCTCCATTTCCCAACGCCGAAAGATCACAGTATCTCTAGCAGGTAGAAAGTCAGGGGCAAATCTAATGGGAGTAGCATAAAAATAGCGCTGACGTGGGAACCAAGCTCGTCGAACCCGGCTCCACGCATGCAAAGTACACTCCATCCCATAAGATGTCCCAGCCTGCAGATCCCGAAGGATATCAAAAGACATCCAGGGCACTGCTGCCAAAGGGTAGGTAGGTTGTAAAGCCTGTTCCAGAGAGACCCAGCGCTGGGAGGGATATGCCCAATGAAACAATCCTTGCAGTTGGGATGCATAATAATATGTAGAAAAATCAGGGACACCCATTCCCCCGTGTAACCTATCCCAATACATACGTTCCCTCCGCACCCTAGGGGGTTTACGTGTCCAGATATAAGTAAAGGCCCGCCGTTGTAGCCTAAGCAAGAACCGTTTAGGAACTGAGAGAGGCAGGCAGGAGAACAGATACAAAAAACGAGGCAGCACATTCATACGCAAAGCACTAATTCTACCCATCCAAGACAATCTCAATCCCTCCCATCGATCCAGATCAGCAAACACAGTGCGGAGCAACGGAGGATAATTCAAATCAAAAAGGTCAGAAAGTCTTCGAGATATACGCACACCGAGATATTTAATGGATTTAGCCGCCCATCGAAACGAAAACGTAGCACGTAAGTCCGTAACCAACAATTCCGGAAGGGAAACATTAAGCAATTCAGATTTTTCAATGTTAATTTTAAAGCCAGCCACCACACCAAACATAGTCAAAACACGAAGCACCTCCGTCAAAGAATGATGTGGGTGGGTCAAGGTAAACAAGATATCATCAGCATACAGTAAGATCTTATGTTCTTCGTCACCCACCACAATTCCTCGAATATCAGCATTCGCGCGTATAGCAGCTGCTAAAGGTTCCATAACCAACGCGAAAATCAACGGTGACAAAGGGCACCCTTGCCTAGTTCCTCTACGAATCATAAAATTATCAGTATATCTTCCATTAACCCTTAAACAAGCCTCCGGAGCAGCATATAATAAGGTCACCCAATGTAGAAAAGCACCCGAAATGCCCATCTTCTTCAAAGCTGCTAACATAAACGGCCAATAAACGGCTTTTTCAGCGTCAACTGATAACAAGACAGCTGGAACAGAATCCTGATGGGCCACTCCAATAAGATCTAACACTCTTCGAATATTATCACCAGGTTGCCTCCCTGTAATAAAACCACACTGATCTCCATGAACTAGGAAAGGCAAAAAACGTTGCAACCGGACTGCCAAAATACGGGTAAACAGCTTATAATCAACTCCTAACAGCGATATAGGGCGGTAAGACCCACAAAGGAGGGGATCTCTCCCAGGTTTAAGAAGAAGAGAGACCGCAGCCTGACGAAACGAATACGGCAAACAATCCCCCTCCAAAAAAGAATTAAACAATCTAGTCAGAGGAGCGACTATATGGGCCTCCATTTTCTTATAAAACAGGGGCGAAAAACCATCAACACCCGGTGCTTTGGAAGCAGCCAAATGACGTATAGCCGCCACCACCTCAGCGGGTTGAATAGGGGAAGAGAGCCACTCCGCATCAACCTCCGCCAAACAAGGCAAGGTGACGTTAGATAGAAAAGCATCTATCTCCCCCTCCGTGGCTTCAATTTCCAGAGTGTACAGAGTCCGGTAGAAGGATAGAAAAGCCTGATGAATGGCCCCGTCATCTGCACAAAGCTGACCCGATTCATTACGAATCCGAGTTATGGAATGTTTTGCCTGAGTTTGTTTGATCTGTGCAGCTAACAATCGACCCGCCCTACCACCCCATTCGAAAAACTGTTGTTTCCGCCTCTGTAGGGCCCAAGCCATGCCCTCTAGATCAAGGTCCTGTAGATCCCTCCGGCACTCTGTCAGCGCTACCCCCCCAGCCACCGACGGAGCTCTCTTATGAGCATTCTCCAGGCGTCGAAGGCGGGACACCAGCTCTAATCTGCGAGCCACTCGACAGTGGTTACGATACGACCCTCTCGAGATACAACAACCCCGAAGGGTGGCCTTAAAACTTTCCCATAGAATCGCAACATTAATGCCTGCCACGTCGTTAAAAACAAAAAATTCCTTGACATCAGCCTCTAATAGAGTCAAGGTATTGGGATCTTTCAACAAAGAGTCATTCATACGCCACAAACGACGACCACCTCTAACCTGACCAACCTGTAACTCCAGAGTCAAGGGAGCATGATCTGACCACACCCGGGGTTCAATACTGGAGGCCAGGGCTCGAGGCAGGGCAATACGAGGCAGCATCCACATATCAATTCTAGTATATGAATCATGTTTCGATGAATAAAAGGTGTAATCCCGAGTGCCAGGGTGTAAATAACGCCACACATCTATCAAATCCTGCCTACGCAGGAAGCGCAGAAAAGCCCTTCTGTCGCTTCTAGCATAGCGGATGGAGGAATTGGAATTATCCTCCTGAGGATAGCAGGTAAGATTAAAGTCTCCACCTACAAGGAGAGTACCTTCTACATGATCTAACAGCACACGTTCTAATAACGTAAAGAAGGCCCCCTGACCAACGTTTGGGGCATAGACATTCAGTAAACTATATAAGGTGCCATCCAACTCAGCCTTGACCAGTATGTAGCGGCCCTCAACATCCCGCACCACCTCTCTCAATACCACCTGGACACGTTTATGAATTAAGATACCCACCCCCTGGGTCTTTTTCCGGACCTTATTAGAAGAAAGGAAAACATGTGGATAGCTATGGTGTGTAAGCAATTTCTCATAGTGAGATTGAAAATGGGTCTCCTGAATAAATCCAACCGCACTATTCAGGCGGCTCATTTCTTTAAATAACAAGCGTCGCTTTTGTGGAGAATTCAGACCATGTACATTATAAGACAGCAAAGTAAGTTTATCCATTTATACTAGAGAGGAGAAAGCATTTCATCACCAAATCAATATCCTGTTCCAAAGCAGCCAAATCAACCAACCCCTGCAATCGCAACCTTAAGAAAAACTTTATACAAACACACTTCCATACAATCATACAAAAAAGCACTCGGTCACAATTTGGCCTCCAATCATGATCACTTTTAAGTATGCGCATTGGACTAGGCGCCTACATTTTATCAAATCATAGTTTGCGGGTTGTGCGCCTAGCTTTCACTTCCGTCCAATTATTGGTGCTAATTAAGCCTATCAGTCAAGTTAGGCCCTTACATTGGCTAGGTGTACCAATGTAGGTGCCTAACTTTAAGTGGACTTTATAGAATTTGGGGATAAGGGCTCAAGCTTTATCCATATAATATAAGAACAAGAGGGCATTCGGAAAAACTGAAAGGGGACAGATTCAAAACAAATGCTAGGAAGTTCTTCTTTACCCAGCATGTGGTGGACACCTAGAATGTGCTTCCAGAGGACGTAATAGGGCAGAGTACGGTATTGGGGTTTAAGAAAGGATTGGACAATTTTCTGATGGAAAGGGGGATAGAAGGGTATAAATAGAGGATCACTGCACAGGTCCTGGACCTGTTGGGGCCGCCGCGTGAGCGGGCTGCTGGGCATGATGGACCTCAGGTCTGACCCAGCAGAGGCATTGCTTATGTTCTTATGCTAACCGGTTACCATGTAGTAATGTAGATGAGCTAACTGGTTAGCACATGAGGTGGGTGGGGGACTTGGGAGCTTCTGAGAGGTCGTGTGCTAAGGTAGAGCTCCAAGACCCACTCCCAAAACAAAGCAGCATTCCACTGCCTATGTTTTGGCCTGCACGCATCCCCCTGCATCATTGCATCAGTATTTAATATGTACTTCTGCAAGCTGCATATTTCCATTTCTTTCAATGAAACTATTTCTTATAATGATAAGGAAGATAGTCTATACCAGTGGCTCTTAACCTATCCTGTGGGACCCCCAGCCAGTCAGATTTTCAAGCTATCCCTAATGAATATGCATGAGGCAGATTTGCATGCCTGTCACTTCTGTTATAGGCAAATCTGCCTCATGCATATTCATTAGGGATATCTTGAAAACTCAACTGGCTGCGTGCTCCCAGGACAGGTTTAAGAACCACTGATCTATACAGATTGCAATCAATAAAGCCAAAATGAAGAATAATGTACGAGTAATCAAAATTTATGGACATACTGCTTTTAGGCATGTAGCTATTGAACTTATGTTTTCAGTCCCATGGCTGAAATGTAATAAAAATGCAATTGCTAGCACATGTTTCATAATGAGAATACATCTTCGTTTCTGACTGAAAACTAAATGCATGAACTCATGCTTTTCTCAAACATCATCTTGGTTTCATTACTTTATGCCAAGTTTAAGCTTGCAGTGTAATTATGTCAATGTGTCACTCCATTAGTAGTTTTTAAGCACAGCTTAAGAATGCTCATAGGGTGAAGTTTGGTGTTAGTAGTTTACTGGATATGTATCCCCCTAATATTCAAAGAGATTTAAACAGGAAGAAGCCTCTCCTGCCCACTTAAGTCACTTATCACCACCTCCAGTAAGTGGTGAATGCCCCAGTGTAATTATCGCCACAGACTGCCCAACAAAAAGGTGGGCAGGTGAGGGGAGGTACAAGGGGTGGCACTGGGGAGGAGCCAGCAGTTATGCAGGTGCTGGCAGTATTCAGTGCTGGTACCTGCATAGCTAAGAGGGTGAATTTAGGGCCCTGGCACTGAATTTTGACTGAGCCTTCATGACTGGGTTTTCAATTTCCCCGATCCCCCTCCTAGCCCCCAAATAGGCCTCCTCTATCTTACCCCTACCCCCAGTCTGCTGAATCAACCACTTCCTCTCCCCCCCCCCCATGGTCTAAGGTAGGCTTCTCCCTGGTAGTACTAGTAGGGAAAGGAGCAAAGTCCTCTCGCTCCTGCCCCTTGTAGCTGCAGGTTGAAAATGGCTACCATGACCTGTTACAGCAGCCTGGTGCTGCTACACAAGAGGTTGTGGCAGCCATATTCCACTGGCAGTTGCAAGAGGCAGGAATAAAGGGACTTCACTCCTGCCTCTAAAACTCTGAATAAGACCTCTAGTGAGTAAAGGTGGTCCTGGGATGACATACCATGGAGGTAGAGAATGGGGGCATTTGAGCAGGGAAAGGAAACTGTTGATTCTCTCAGTCTGGGGGGAAAGGATAAGATGGAGGGGGGCTATTTGGGAGCCCAGGAGAGGGACTGGGGAGACTTGGAATTGGAAACCTAGTTATGCATATCCCGGCCGATTGTGTTTAGCCACAGATCAGCAATTTAAGCGACCTCCCTTGATTTTAGATCAATCATTTACAGTAGTCCTAGGGCTGCTGCAAATGCCCATATCTAGATGTTAGTAATAGCACACACAAGTTATATTTTAAAATCTAGGTTAAGGAGGCCAAGAGGGAAGCAGCAAAACCCAAATGCTTTCACCACCTATGTGTGAACTACAGTTGCTACAATCAGGAAGGCCCAGTTCAACATGGAACTTTGAAACTTTGGATTTTAACCCAGGTACCTGCTAGAGACTATATTGGTAAATCTGGGGAACCAGACTAGAGACAAGTAAAGTGTACTGCAATGCTGAGGAACAGTAACGTATATTGTGGCCGCTGGAAAACCTTGTAACATTCAACAACATAAGAATTGCCATACTGTGACAAACTGAAGGTCCATCAAGCCCAGTATCCTTTTCCCAACAGTGGCCAACCCAGGCCCCAAGTAACAAAACAGATTGTATGCTGCTTATCTTAGGAATAAGCAGTGGATTTTCCCAAGCCATCTCAATAATGGCCTATGAACTTATTTTTTAGGAAATTATCCAAGCCTTTTTTTAAACCCTGCTAAGCTGATTTCACCATATTCCCTGGCAACAAATTCAGGGGTTTAATTATATGCTGTGCAAAAAATATTTTCTCCAGTTTGTTTTAAACCTACTGCTTAGTAGCTTCATCGCATGCCCCCTAGGCCTAGTATTTTTGAAAACAGTGAACAAGCGATTCACATCTACCCTTTCCACTCCACTCAGTATTTTATAGACCTCTATCACATCACTTCTGAGCTGTCTTCTCCAAGCTGAACATTTTTGTGTTTATTTTCTATCTCCTACTTATGAATGAAACAGGATCTCTGCCTGATATAGTGAACAGTATTTTATTTTATTTGAAAGCACTGTATGTACAGTGGGCTCTGAGCTAGGGTTGCCAGATTTCCTATTCAAAAAAGAGGAAGCCTGACCTGCCCCATTCATCCCCCCAGCCTCACCCCCACATGAACCTCCCTGAGCTCGAAAACCGCATTTGGAAGCCTTCGCACATGCGCGGACATCGACACAATGCATCACACGCATGCGTGAATGCGTATGACATCATCACGGTGTTGGCCGCGAATATGCAAGGGCTTCCAGACATGTTCTTCTGAGCTCAGGACTTCCAAAATCTGCACTTCCTGGTTTTGGAAATCCCTCCGGGCACCCAAACAGTCCTCTGAAAAGAGGACATGTCCGAGTTTTCCCAGAAGTCTTGTAACCCTACTCCGAGCACACCCTTGTTTACAGTGCCACAGCTTCACTTATAGGATTACTCCCTAAGGGTCGTTATGGAGCATTATGAGGGCAAATGCAGATCGTTTGACTAATCCTGCATTAGACTGACAAGTCTGTAGATGCAGTAAGAGGAATGATAATATTCATATACAGTATAATAATGTATAAGAGAAATGAGCCTATGACCTCAGAACAGGTAAACGATTCAGCTGATTGCAATGTTTAATGGAGGCTTTTGAGTGGAATGGGAAAGATATGGTTAAAATGAAATGAGCGCAAACTAACAAAAACAAAAACACTGTGGAGAAGATAATGTTCAAGATGCAGGCTTTATTGAAAGTACACATGGAGAAGTATCTAGAACCCAAATCATTGGGGATTATGGACCCAACACGGTCCATGTTTCGACAAAACTGTCTTCCTCAGAGGTCCATGAGGGTCCCGATTCAAAAACTCATGGATCAAAGGCTAAATTTTTTTTTTTTAAAAACTCCAAAAATGTTTTCCAACAAGTCCTATTCTGTCCTATTGGTTATCCACCTTCCACCAGGTCTCTTAGATGTTCATTATGTTAACATCTTCATTTAGTTTCATATATCCCAACTCTCCAAACTTTATTTATTTTTTTCTCTGTTTTTTTATATAATCCTCTTGAAACCTTTAGTAAAGCCACTTTGCCTCCGATCCTGCAAACTAAGACATTTTCTGTTACACCCTCACCCTGTACATAATTATTTTTATCATTCATGTGCTGGTAGACAGATCCAAAGCTTGTCAGTCCATCTCCCCGAGAAGATTCTGTTTTAGACAGTGTCACAACCCACCTTCTTTCTCAAAGTGACGCACAGAAAGGCCTTTCCTCCCTCCTAGGAAATACTTAATAAAGGAGTGGAAGTATTGGGCTCATTTGAGTGATTTCTGCTTAGCCAAACTAATCCCATTATCCACCAGTTGTGTTTACAGCAGGCTGAAAACTAATAACCCGTGCGGAACAGTGTAACCATTTTTAATCCTGCTCTTCATCTAAGTCAGTGCTCAAGGAGCTTTGCATTCTCCAATTATTAAAGATGATGTGCAAGTATCCTGTCATCCTTCAGTTCAATGGAATCTGAATACAGGCACAAGGTCAGGCTTTTCAAAGCCATTACTCAGACTGGCATATGCTAATTGCAGACACCTCTTTTCAAAAGGAATGCAACCTATTATTGACATCTTGGGAGCTTCAGGATGTCATTAACTCTTTCCCAGTTTCTCATCATGATTTCCACATTCTAAAGAAAAGGACAGAAAACAAGAAAAGGGGGCAGCACAACTACTTTTTCCCACCTGCAAATGCTGATGAACTGTACATTGATTTGCACTAGAGAGCTGCACGGGAACGGGGATGACGGGAACCCCGTGGGTTCCCCCCTCAGGTCATGGGGATCCTGTGGGGATGCCCCCTCTGGTTGCGGGAATCCCGTGGGGACACCCCTCGTAATCTCTGGGATCCCGCGGGGTTGGAGGCAGCTGGAATCAGAGGGAAGGGTCCCCGTCAGTCACGTGCAGGGTAGTGGCCAGATCTCTTCCTGGATGAAGAACACGTAGCCGTCACCTCTGGCCAGCTCCTGGGGGGCCGCACAGTCCTTCTCCAAGAACCAGTAGTTGAGGTAGGCGGGCACTTTGAGCACCCGTGAGCAATGGAAAGGCTGGTCGGAGGTGGTGTACTTGGGCATTCCGTAGAGTGGGGGAGCAGTAGTGGAGAGCAGCGCCTACCACCGTCTTCTGAATGGTTCTACCCACTAGAAGCCGAACGTGTTCATCAGAGCCTTGCAGCCCTGCCGCACCTGTTCACAGATGGATCGGCACAACAGGATGGCCTGCTCCAGCATTGTGCACAGCGGGGCATACAGGGAGCAGAGGAAAACTTGAGCTCCAATGAGCAGTGCACCTTCACCAGAGGGTAGAACTGGTGCACCTCCATGCCAGCGTCCTCATTCGTGTGGCCCAGCAGTTCCATTTAATTACCAGGTAACAGTAACTGGAAAGGCACCAGAGAATTTGCTAGCCTGAAACCCAACCATACTTGTTTTTTGGGGGGCTTTTATTGCTTTATTTTGGTGATGCCAGTTATAGAAAAATGCTCAATATATAGGACCATGATGGTCTGGTTGTAGGCGATGTCCATGCACAGGGGGATGGAGATGGACTGGCAGAAGCCGTCATCCTGGATGGAGATGCCCCTTTCCCCACGGAACTGGCTGTGGCACGCCACCCAACAGTTCAGAAAGGGCAGCAGCAGAGAGGCCGGACGGTGCCAGACGCTAGGGACAGGCATGGCGGGTGAATCGGAGCAAAAAATCACTGCAAAAAAAAAAAAACAAAAACTTGGGGAGGGGGAGAGAAATCCTCAATTCTGTGGTTTGTGGAGACCAAACGGATCCACCGTGCAAAGAAAGTTTTCAGGACACAAGCTCATGGGCACCCAGTATTTCCAAATAGGCCCTGCACGCTGCACGTGACCGACTCAAAGCCGACGTCAGCTCTGACGTAGGGGGAAAGACATCAGTTGGGTACATGTTCATGCTGTAGGCAGGAAAAGAAGACAAGCCTCTTGGCTTGAGCTGCCTTCAACCCCTGCTGTTATCTGGATGCAAACGCGGGACACAGAAGGGGTCGAATGTGGGAGGCAAACACGGGACACTGAAGTGGGGGGGGGGGTAAGGAGTGTGTTTTTGGACACAGAACTTCAAGGCACAGAACTTCAAGGCATGAACTCTGGAGAGAGGATGGAGGAAGGTAGGGAAAGAGATGCTGAGGTAGGGGAGGGAATAGAAAGGGAGAATTGGGTGTGGGTGTGTCAAGTGAAAGGGAAAGAGAGATGATTGTGTACACGGGGAATGGAAGAAAGGAAAATTTTTGGTCATAGGGAAGGAATGAGGTACAGATGAGAGGGAGAAATGTGGTGGAAAGGGAACAGTGGGACAGATTGAGAGGGATGCAAGAGGGAGGAATGTTAGACATAGAGGTGAAGGGAATGGAGGGAGAGATGTGGCATGGTGCTGGAGAAATGTTGGGCATTGGGTTGGTGGGCATTGGCGAAAGATGCTGCACATGGTCCGGGGGATCAGAGAGGGATAAATGCTGGACCATGGTAGGAGGAACCAATGGACAGCTACAGAAGAATTTACAGAAGATGGGAAAGCAGAAAAAAGAAACTGGGACCAACTTGATGGAAAAATAAGTCTCCAGACAACAAAGGTAAAAACCGGAATTTATCTACTAAAATATGTTAGCTTTGGGAAATGTATATAGTAGATGTCTTTGTATTGTGTTGAAAAGAAAAGGAAATGCATTTCTGGTTTTATTTCTAAAGTGTTGAAGTACTTGCTGACCCTTTCTGTGGCTGGTAGGGATCCCAATCATTGCCAGCAGAGGACCTCCTCTATAGACGGCCAGAACTCCCCCTCCACCAAGCGCAGCAGTCGCTGACAGCATCCATGAGCCACTGAGATGCCAGCATCTATGACTCAGGGACACTATTGCTGCCTGCCAAACTTGGGAAAAGGGACCCCTGGCCAACTGCAGAGGAAGTCCTCAGCTGACAGCTTGTTGGTCCTCATCAGCTGAGTATTTATATTTTACATTTGCTTTAGAGACTCTGGTAGAAATCCGTTTACAAAGTATGTATTATTCCCAATTAATATTTCCAAATTAATAAAATGTCTTTGCTTATTTGTAAATGGGTCTCCACCAGAGCCTTTAATTCAGCAGCATAATTAAATGAAATAACTATTTCTGAAGTTTATAGGGATGGATGGGAACGGAGGAATTCCTCGTGAAGACGGGTGGGGATGGAGGGATTCCTCATGGGGATGGGTGGGTTTTTTGGCGGGAACGGCTGGGATTTCTGTCCCCGCGCAACTCTCTAATTTGCACAGTGGTTTGCTTTACAGGCAGGAGAAATGTGTTACAAAAAGGTTTTGCTTAGTTGCTACTAGATGGGGACAGATTAAATTGTTTTGGGTAGCTACTTGACTCTGGATGTATTAAAGATTAAAAAAAACAACAACAACACTTTGGGCTCCTTTTACGAAGCCACGTTAGCAGTTATAGCGCACGCAGATTTTTAGCGTGCGCTAAACCCACGCTACGTGGCTAGAACTAATGCCAGCTCAATGCTGGCATTAGCGTCTAGCGTGGCTTGCAGTTTAGTGCACGCTATTACGCACTTTAAACCGCTAACGCGGCTTCATGAAAGGAGCCCTATGTATTGAGTAATATTTCAGACCATTAAAGATAGAATAGGCTGAAGACACCCCCTCTTTTACAAAGGTGAGCTAAGCTTTTTAGAGCATGGTAAATATTAGCGCGTGCTAAACATGCGCATGTTAGCCTATGGACACGTTAGCGCACGCATTGATTTAGCACGTGCTAAATCCACGCTAAAACGCTTAGCGCGCCTTTGTAAAAGAGGGCCTCTGTCTGAAATAAAGGGTCATAAGAACGTAATAATTGTCATACTGGGATAGACCAAAGGTCCATCAAGCCCAGTATCTTGTTCCCAACAGTGGCTGGTCCAGGTCCCAAGCACCTAGCTGTTTTTCATATGAAACTGTCATATGAGTAGATATTACCAAATACGGATTATTTCTGTGAATATGATGACAGGGATAAATATCGCCCCTAAACCATAATATATTGGAGATGATTTCTGTTTCTCAGATTTACTTCTAGGGGTCAGGTATAATATGTTCAAAATATCCTGCCCATGAAGCCTGCAATCTTGTGGATATATATATATATATATATATGTGTGTGTGTGTGTGTGTGTGTGTGTGTATATAAATATTATATATATACACACATTAACATTCTGTATAGAGAATGACACGGGGACAAATTTTTCTCTATCCCTGTACTCATTTTCTCATTCTGTCCCTGCCCCATTCCTGCAACTCCATCCTTATCTACAGAAGCCTTAAACACTTTAATATCAAAAGTGTTTGAGGTTTGTGCAGTTAAGGCAGAGCTTACAGGAATGGGGCTGGGGCAGAGACAGCGACAAAACTCATGGGGACAGGATGGGGAAATTGAGTTCCTGCTAGGACGGGGACAAATTTATCCCCATGTCATTCTCTAATTCTGTAGAATACTCAACACACCGGGGATATGTAATAACCAACCATATCACCAAGAACAATGTAATACAATGTAACAGACCCAAGAAAGTCCTCAGTGTTTCTTAATTCAAATGCAATGTACATGTTTTTTTGAGAGCTCAGAAAAAAAGTTTGTAAGAGACCAGACTTGAAGCAGAGTTCCAGCAGCAGGAAAACTCTACTTTTTCAATCATAGCATATAACATGGCTTTGTAATGTAATGTAATGTAATTTATTTCTTATATACCGCTACATCCGTTAGGTTCTAAGCGATTTACAGAAAATATACATTAAGATTAGAAATAAGAAAGGTACTTGAAAAATTCCCTTACTGTCCCGAAGGCTCACAATCTAACTAAAGTACCTGGAGGGTAATAGAGAAGTGAAAAGTAGAGTTAGAGGAAAAATAAAAATAAAATAAACATTTTAACAAGACAGCATTGATCTAAATACTTTGGAAGGTAGAAGAGAGGAGAGAAAGGAATAGAAGCAGAAGGGGGAGCCGTTAAACAGTAGAATTCTGGAGAAATTTAAATGATAGAAATAGAACAAAACAAAGACAAAAGGTAAAACAATAGATAAGATTAAAGATAAATCATAAGCTGGAAAGAAAAATAAAATAAAACTTTGTCTTCAATCCACGGTTTCAGCGTCAGTGATGAAGTGGAGCAAGTAAGTTTAGGAGGAGCGATTGACGTTTCCAGAAAGGGCTTCTTCAGGGAAGAGACTTGGCAGACAGTCCCAGGATGCCTATGTCTCCTCCCCTGCGATGTTCTCCCATCCATGCATTCCCTCCCAGACACACTGCCCGTGCCCCAGCCGCTCCAAGGAGGCTTTGTATTTGATAAGTTTTCAACACCTTGCCAGTTAAATCTTGCATAAACTATTTAAAAAAAAAAACTAATCTGCACTGGAGTGGAGCAAAGGCTTAGGCGGGTTTTGACACATTTTACATCCAGCTGCCTCAGAAAACCCAACACTGACTTTATTCATGCTGGCCTCATGATCTCCTGTTTCTCTTCACTTTTCACAAATGCAAAGTTTTGTTATGTGCTATGACTAATAAAGAAGGGTTTTCATGCTGCTGGAGCTCTGCTCCAAGTCTGGTCTCTTACAAACTTTTTTTCTGAGCAGTAATTTTTTTTTTTTTTTTAAATGACAGGGGTTGCCATACAACAGATTACGAATAATTGGAAAAATTGAATTATAGCTTTTGGTGGGAAGGATAACTGCCATGCAGCAAGGAAATTTTAACAAGATACTGTAAAGATTGAAATTACTGCATAGAATAAATATTAATTTTTCCCTTTTGTTCATACACGTCCAGGGTGGGAATATTTTATGATTTCTTTTGCTTATGAATAATTGTTGGATATAAGGGATGGGGGATATTTGATGCAAGTTAAAATTTGATGATATATTAAGTGATGTTAAAGTATAAATTGATTGTATTATATGATATACTTATTGTGAGGTTTTTTGTTTTTTTTAGTTCAATCATCTTTATTAGCATTTTGAAATATACAATAAAGAGGTAACAATGACCAGTAATCAAAATCAACAACATCAGCAATGGTACATGTTGATAATATCCTCTTTGTACCTGATTTAAGTAAAAAAAAAAAAAAAAAGGCTCAAATACACAAGCAACTATTGGCTTATCGTCCAAAGCTGTGAGTTTTAAAAATGAATAAAGATTAATAATATAAAAAGAGAAACATTAAAGACTTTCTTTGGATTCTCTAATTCTATTCATGTCAGCCCTCATTTTTAAAGGGACTACGAGCTACTTTTCAAAGGGGCCCCTCCTTGTGACGATTTCCTTTGAAAATGAGGGCCAACTTGCAAAGAATGTTGCAGTGTTTCTGCTTTGAAGCAGTTGTAAAGTAAGCACTAGAAAGTTTGTGTGGTGGCTGGAAAATTCAGTCACTACATGTGGTTTCTCTCCCCTAATCTAACCCTACTAGCATTAAGAGGGTCAGTAATTAAACCATGTTGTTGCATAGTTACGCAAGTCTTTATCATCTAAAAACTTAGGCCCCCCTTTTACTAAACCGCACTGGGGTATTTTAGCACCAGGAGCCGCGCTGAATGCTGTACGATGTTCCCGATGCTCCTGGGAACTCTGTGAGCATCGGGAGCTGTGTGGGGCGTTCTGCGCGGTTCCCTGTGCTAAAAACCGCTATTGCGGTTTAATAAAAGGGGGGGCCTTAGTTTCTGCCCCCCTTTTTTTAAGAGAGGTGAATGTGTTAAACCTTACACATCATATTTAAAAGTTCACTGCATGCAAAATCATCTTCCTTGCTTAAAGTAAGTGATATTTTATTTGTAGTGTGCAAGAAATATCCATCCAGACAGCCAATGAGTTCACACAGCCACTTTGCTGCCTGCCTCTTACAAGCAGCAGAGTACAATGATGGCTTTGTAACACTGCTTTTATGTTGAGCGCTTTTTTTTTTTTTTTTTTCACCCAGAAGTGACACATTTTAGTGAATCAGCCATACCTGATTTAGTTTGGATTTCACAAGATTGGTCTTTATACTTTATTTTAACTAGAGTTATGAAATACAAAGAGAGATGTGATTGAGCGGTTGTTGCATGGAACATAGAAACATAGAAAAAAGCAGCAGAAAAGGGCTATAGCCCACCAAGTCTGCCCATTCCAAGTATCCCCCCCCCCCTGAATTTACTCCCTTAAAGATCCCACCTGAGTATCCCATTTTCTCTTAAAATCCATCACGCTGCTGGCCTTTATCACCTGGAGTGGGAGTCTGTTCCAATGATCCACTACTCTTTCGGTGAAGAAGTACTTCCTGGAGTCGCCATGAAACTTCCCTCCCCTGATTTTCAGCGGATGCCCTCTGGTGGTCGAGGGTCTCATGAGCCAGAAGATATCATCTTCTGACTCGATGCGTCCCATGATGTACTTATATGTTTCGATCATATCTCCCCGTTCTCTTCTTTCCTCAAGTGAGTACAGCCACAATTTTTTTAATCTTTCTTCATACGTGAGATCCTTGAGCCCCAAGACCATCCTGGTGGCCGTTCGCTGAACCGACTCGATCCTCAGCACGTCCTTTCGGTAGTGTGGTCTCCAAAACTGAACACAAGTGAGGCCTCACCATGGCTCTGTACAATGCCAGGAGCTCTACTATCCCAGGATGACCTTAGAAAAGCTGCTTTATTTCCCTTTTGCATTTGTTTACCTGCCTGCAATTGGTTTATGATCTTTTCTCTGCTATCATTATGAGTGCCAGGAATGGGCAACCAGGATATCCATGCTGGAAGTGTTTGCATGTGCTTTCCTTTAGTGCTAAATTATGAAGCATCTTGCTGCAGAAATACAAATTGTATTGTTTTAAAAGAATCTTGCAGAAACAGAACTATTCATCTAGCTAGCATTCTCTATTGTATGGTAGAGCGATGTTCTTTTGTTGTTGTTATACTGTGTGCATTCTGCTGTGAAGCGTTTGATTGAAGACGACAGAGCTGCTCATTTTGCCTAACTTCAGCAGAACTGATTAATATCCACATCGTTAAAGTGAAGCAGAATGTATACTTAAAATATGTTTTAGATGCTAGAGCTAGGAGAGAGACATTGCTCAAGATCACGAGAGGAGCATTAACATTGGGACTCGTACTTCAGCCACACTTCTCATATATCACATACTCCCCATTCTTTTCAAATAATTCCAATACACTCTTTAATTGGCAAAAGTTGGCCGCAGCTTTAATTAACATCATTTTCAAAACTCAATTTGATTATAACATTTTAACATATAACAATTCTCAACCAAATTTCCCAACATTCCTTGAATCAATTCCTGGAGCTAATCGGTATCGATCTAGCCCCAGTCTCCCCGTCTTCTCCTTTACATTCTCCGGTGACCCACGGTATCGTCAAGTCACCTCAACTCGTGGCGGTGCCGCCCACGAGGACATAATTCAACTCATCTTATTTATATAAATTTTCAAATCATTTGTAATCAAATGCTCCCCTGTAGGCTCTTCTTCCAGCTGCGACCCCACCAATCCATACACCCGTCTCCACCCTGTACACCCCCCCCCCCATCTCCTACCAACTTGGGTGGGAGGGAGGGGAACGCCGACTCCCTCGCACCACCCTCTTCACACAGTGAAATTCTACCCGCCCAAATGCCACAACCAATCCCTATTCTTTCTTCCTTCCTCCCCTCACTCCTAACCAATCCCCAATCTCCTACTCCTTGGCCAATCAAATTCATCTTCTCCTGTTTCTATCCTAACCTTGCTCTTTCCTACCCCCCTCCCCTTTCCAATTTTCTTTTGTGGGATTTGGCTTCGCCCAATGTTATTAGTCACCCAGTTTAAACTGGGTGGCCCCCTTTAACATTGGGACTCGTACTTCAGCAACACTTCTCATATATCACATACTCCCCATTCTTTTCAAATAATTCCAATACACTCTTTAATTGGCAAAAGTTGGCCGCAGCTTTAATTAACATCATTTTCAAAACTCAATTTGATTATAACATTTTAACATATAACAATTCTCAACCAAATTTCCCAACATTCCTTGAATCAATTCCTGGAGCTAATCGGTATCGATCTAGCCCCAGTCTCCCCGTCTTCTCCTTTACATTCTCCGGTGACCCACGGTATCGTCAAGTCACCTCAACTCGTGGCGGTGCCGCCCACGAGGACATAATTCAACTCATCTTATTTATATAAATTTTCAAATCATTTGTAATCAAATGCTCCCCTGTAGGCTCTTCTTCCAGCTGCGACCCCACCCCCCACCAATCCATACACCCGTCTCCACCCTGTACACCCCCCCCATCTCCTACCAACTTGGGTGGGAGGGAGGGGAACGCCGACTCCCTCGCACCACCCTCTTCACACAGTGAAATTCTACCCGCCCAAATGCCACAACCAATCCCTATTCTTTCTTCCTTCCTCCCCTCACTCCTAACCAATCCCCAATCTCCTACTCCTTGGCCAATCAAATTCATATTCTCCTGTTTCTATCCTAACCTTGCTCTTTCCTACCCCCCTCCCCTTTCCAATTTTCTTTTGTGGGATTTGGCTTCGCCCAATGTTATTAGCCACCCAGTTTAAACTGGGTGGCCCCCTTTAACATTGGGACTCGTACTTCAGCCACACTTCTCATATATCACATACTCCCCATTCTTTTCAAATAATTCCAATACACTCTTTAATTGGCAAAAGTTGGCCGCAGCTTTAATTAACATCATTTTCAAAACTCAATTTGATTATAACATTTTAACATATAACAATTCTCAACCAAATTTCCCAACATTCCTTGAATCAATTCCTGGAGCTAATCGGTATCGATCTAGCCCCAGTCTCCCCGTCTTCTCCTTTACATTCTCCGGTGACCCACGGTATCGTCAAGTCACCTCAACTCGTGGCGGTGCCGCCCACGAGGACATAATTCAACTCATCTTATTTATATAAATTTTCAAATCATTTGTAATCAAATGCTCCCCTGTAGGCCACTGGCAGTGACAGATTCTTTCTTGTCACTGCCCCCCATCAAAACTGCGACCAACTATCTCCTGGAACAACTCCCAATCAAATCCTGAAGGACACTCAGGAAAATGTTCAGCCCAATAACAGATAAATGAACCCCATCCGGGCGAAATAAACCCGGACAATCAACGGAAATGAGATCATGCACCAAAACTAACACCCCCAACATTGAAACAAATTTTGAAATCTCAGCATTCACCCTCTTGCGAAGCCGCTCTACGGCGGCAGGTTTGTGAGCATCCCTCCAGCAACTCCGCGGGAGTATATGAGACCAAACCATGCGGGCCCTAGGAAATGTACAGGCCACAAACAATAAATCACTTTTCATCTGTCGTATTAAATGGACCCCTTTTACTTTGCATAAATCATTGCCTCCCAAATGAATCAAAATAAGTACAGGTGCAGAAAAACAACTGGCTTGATGTAAAGTAGGCAACAGCTGGTCCCAATACATGCCTCGAATACCGAACCAGCGTAGCCGAATCCCATGTTCCACCAGTCCCAGATTATTCCCCCAACGGGATTCTTGAGCATGCTTATGCGCCCAAAATATGAGCGAGTGTCCACAAACCCAGACGCATATATCAGGAGGCAGATGAACAGGATGCCTGGGATCTGGAAAAGAAACTGACAGACAATAACAAACTCAAAAGCCATACAATATCATACCCGCACATATCCCTTATAACAATTGGAACGCCATCTACCTACCCTCTTAATTAAGGCAGGCGCCGCACCAGCTGCCGATGCTGTGGAAGCGGCCCCAATCCTAAAAGAATGCGTCCCATATTCACCCGGGTCATATCCAACAGCCACCAAAGTTTTTCGCAAAATCGCTGCAAATTGATATCGAGTCATGGGCATACCATTTTGATGTACCAACCAATAAATACCTCCCCGGGGCCTAATGTCCCTATAGACCAGGGCACAACGTACTGGACAAACTGGAAGCATGTCCTGACCCCGCAACACACACCACACACCTTTTCCTTCCTGGTCCGTCTTAGACCGCCTGAAATAAATACGCAAGGAGGTCACATCCAAGTGCACATCCTGTGCCTGTAACCCCAACTCACCCTGGGCATGACTGAATGGTGCCACCAGCTCACCCACCCGACAAGCAGCAAAAAAGGCAATGACAAATGCCAACTGGAACAAGGTGACCTCAAAAGAGGAAAAACAAACTTCTGGCAATCGACCACATAACTCAACCAAAGAGTCATAAAATATAGGCCGACGTCTTAATTGAGGTCGATAAACCGGCCCCGCACGGGCATAACCCCTTAAAAGCCTTTTTACCAGAAATGACCCAGTAACATTACTCCATCGTAACAATTGTGACACAAAATTCAAACTAGCAACTACTTGCGAAACCATGGCAAAAGACCATCCTTGTTGCGCACTAGTCACAATGAAATCAATGAGCAATTGTTCAGAAATAGGGATAGAAGAATCCACCCCACGCTGTTGTAGAAATAGCATCAAACGCCTCCAACCCGCATCATAAGCTTTCCACGTGCTGGGAGCTAATGATTGTTGTACCAGCCATCGACAATGCGGCGGAACTGCGCCCATAATTCCTCCCTCATCTCTGTAGGGTAGAGCTCTGCTTCTGGGGCTAACGCCCGGAATCGAGACCACTGTAAACGAGAGAGAGAGTCAGCGAACTCATTCAAGACCCCAGGTACATGCCTAGCAGACAGGAACAGATTAAGCCGTAAACACGCCAGCACAATCAAACGCAACAACTCCATAAGCAATGGGCAGTGAGCAGACTGTTTATTGATGGCATGCACAACTGCCAAATTATCCGAAAATAGAACTACTCTTCTATTTGCCAATTGACCCCTCCAAAGCTCCAAGGCCACCCACACAGGAAACAATTCTTGAAGAGCAATATTGGAACCCAAACCCAGCAACCTCCACCATTCGGGCCAACCCTGGGCACACCAAGCACCCCCAAAATATATCCCAAAACCAATCTCTCCAGAGGCATCCGTAAACAAATGTAAATCAACATTCGACACCCTAGGTTGCTGCCAAACACAGACGCCATTAAAAGATATCAAAAATGACCTCCATAATTGCAAATCCTCTCGTACTGCCTTTGTCAAACGAACCATGAAATGTGTACGGCGTAAACCTACTGACAAGAATGCCAAACGCCTGGAAAATATTCGCCCCATTGGAATCACACGTGCCGCAAAATTAAAATGACCCACCAATGATTGTATTTCCTTTAAGCTCAGTTTCCGCTTCTGACAAGCTGCCCCAATTGCCTCCAACAAAGCCTGAACCTTCACTGTGGGCAGATGAGACTCCATGCGAACAGAGTCTAACTCAATTCCCAAGAAGGTCAACTGAGTAGATGGCCCCTCACATTTGTCCAAGGCCAACGGTATACCCAATTGTCTCGCCATGATTCGAAAAGCAGCCATCAAACTCTCACACTCCCCAGACCCCGATGCTCCAACAAACAAAAAATCGTCTAAATAATGAACAACTGAATGCAGACCACTAACTTGCACCACTACCCAATGTACAAAGGTAGAAAAAGCCTCAAAATAAGTGCAAGAAATGGAGCACCCCATAGGCATACACTTATCAAAATAAAATTGGCCCTCAAACTGAAAACCTAATAAGTGAAATGCACTCGGATGGACAGGTAACAAACGGAATGCAGCCTCAATGTCTGCTTTTGCCATCAAAGCACCCGAACCACATTCACGTAACCGAGTGACTGCCGCATCAAGTGAAGCATACTGAACCTTACAGAACTGAGGATCAATAAATGTATTAACACTGAGTCCAGATGGATAGGACAGATTATGGATCAATCTGAAATTACCCGGCTCCTTTTTTGGAATAACCCCCAAAGGAGACACTACAAAATTCTCCAAAGGAGGTTCCACAAAAGGCCCAGCAATACGCCCCAAAATTAGCTCCTTATCCAATTTTTTCAGAACCACCTCCCTATGCAAACCCACTGAGCGAGCATTACCAGAACGATGTACCAATGGTGGCCCTTCATATGGTATAGGAAAACCCTCAGAAAACCCAACGTCTAAAAGATAAGCATCCCCCCGGTACGGATAGACAGACAACCACTTTTTTAACTCATGCAACTTAATGGGGGAAGGCGCCTTGACCAGGGATCCTATTCGTGAAGAACCCGGAACCTGGAAACTGGCCTCTACCGAAAGGCCCTCCGCCGGGGCAACGAAAGGCAGGATGTCCCCAAAAACACTGACTACAGCAGTGTCGAAACCGACAGTTGGCCCGATTACACCGCCCCGCATTAAATTGAAAACAAGCTGCACTAGTTGATCCTCCCTGCAAACTGGCCCCCCCGCCCGAGACCCATATCTCCCCCCGATACCACACCAGGGTGAGACCATCTGGGACTCCCAACACCTCTTCTACCCGCAGATGAAAAACCACCCGTCAAGGTTCCAACTGTGGAATGAATTGGTCGAAAGGTAGACCCACGAGATGGTGTCATTTCTGCCAACCACAAATCCACATCCCGAACACCCCAGCAATCAGCTTTATCCCGCGCTAAACTTTTTCGAAATTGCTCGTCATAATTGAGCCAAAACCAGCCTCCATATGTCCGGTAAGCGTGTAATATAAGATCCGCATAGCGTAATAAACCAGAATAAAGGTCCGGCCTGGCCTCACCTAATACACTGGCAAAAACATTAAAACCCAACAACCAATTAAAAATATTTTTGGCTACACGCCCTTTTATCTTTTTTCCATCCGCTTTATTACCATCCTTAGGCCCCTGTCCCTCCTGTTCTCTACCCAACAAACTAAAAAAATCAATATATTTGCCCCGCAAAATCTTCCGCTTCCACTTAGGGGAAATGTGACAATCTAAAGGTGCAATAGCACATAATGTATGACCTTTTCTAGAAATTCCAGGGGCTCCTTCTGCACTCGCCGGCAGCCCTGCAGAAACACCCCTAATCAAACCAACCCCATCCTCTCCTTCCGAGGAAGAGGAAGACTGCGAGGAATCAGATGAATCCGAGGACTCCCAGACCGCTAGGGGAGCGCCCCCTACTGCTCGCCGTTTACGCTTTTCCAAATCCATACGCTTAACTATGTGCCTCAAACGCATCAAAAATTTTTTATCCTTTAAACTCTTACAAATGTCCTGGCACCCCGATCTATGCTCCCCCAAAGACCGACCCGCTATAGTGCCCTCACCAACTCCATCACCCCGCACATCTCCCAAAACCTCCAGTAAAGATTGTACCAACTCACCAGATGTCCGCGGTGCCGCTGCAACACTGGTACTGGCAACTTCTCTCACCGGAGTCCTGCTGGTGTCTGGGACAGACATTACCGCCGAAGACAAATCTGGAACCTGGGAAACCTCAATAGACCCACTAACAGCCCCTGCCACCAACTTAGTTTTCTTACTTGCCCTCTTCACTCCCATTCCCCTAACACTCGTACTCCGCCCCGTACCCTGCTTCTTACCAACCCCTTTACGGACTCCCCCACTTGACCCCTTCTTCACACTCTTGTCTTTTGCCCCAATCTTCTGCCCTGCTTTGTTACCCGCACTCCCACCTTTTTTCACTCCCCCCATCTCAATTCCCCAACCAAATTACCCCCCGGTCTATAATTGAATGAACCAAAAGAAAATCCTCCCCTACCAACACTCCACTATAATAAGCAGGGGAAAAGAAACAAGAGAAGTAATTAGCTCAACAGTTATGTGCAAAATAAAGAATGTAATTATGCAGTGTTCATTACCATGTCATCCCCGACTATCAATTGTCCACTCCCCGTCACTCCACCCTACTTTTAAACAACTGTCTTCCCCAGCCTACCTCCACATCACCCACTCCCCACCATCACTCCCCAGGAAAATCTTACAACAAAGTTGCCACCAACCACCCACTCCCTGCTGCCAACGTCCGGAGCTAAGCACTGAAAAATTTTATTTAAATTCTCGATCATATTAAAATGTTCAAGCAGTGCTCTCACTGCTCACTCTCTCTCTCCCCCCCCCCCCCCCCGAAGCGCCCAACAGCAGACTAAAACGCGCTGACACAACTAACAGGCTGCCTGCAATATGGCCAGCACGACACTCTGCAGCACCAGACCGCCCCTCCTACCTCGCACGCCGCCGCGACCTCACTGCTCCACTGACTACCGATGACAAAAATACCGCCGAAGCCCTCCTCTGCCCCGAAGCCGCGTCGGCAAAAAAATTTTTTTTAAAAAGTGCAGTTCACAAAGGGAAGCCGACACAGAAAACCGACACGAACGCCGACTCCCTCGCACTACCCTCTTCACACAGCGAAATTCTACCCGCCCAAATGCCACAACCAATCCCTATTCTTTCTTCCTTCCTCCCCTCACTCCTAACCAATCCCCAATCTCCTACTCCTTGGCCAATCAAATTCATCTTCTCCTGTTTCTATCCTAACCTTGCTCTTTCCTACCCCCCCCCCTCCCCTTTCCAATTTTCTTTTGTGGGCTTTGCCTTCGCCCAATGTTATTAGCCACCCAGTTTAAACTGGGTGGCCCCCTTAAAGAAGGAACAGCGTGGCATTGTTTGCCATAACATATTTTCTTATTTTGAGATATGAAATCAATAATTCAGATTTTTTTTGGTTTGTTTACAATTGCAGTAACAAGAAGGAAATTGTGTAAAAGACATACCTATTGCACTGCTAACAGCATTTTTTTTCCTGTACACGCTCCTTTCAGTTAAGTCTGAAGATCATGGATGAATGGTGCTAGATGTTCATAGCTAAATGTATCTGTTTTTAACTATATGGCTGAACGCTCGTATAGGTTATAACAGAGGCAACACACAATTTTCCCATTACTGCATATCCTCCTTTCACATGCCTAGTGGCACATGATTAGAAGGAATCTACATTCTGCTCAGCAGGACCTGTTTTAGGGGGTAACAAGCAGAGCAATTACCATGGTTCCCTATGCCACAGGGGGCCCCAAACTTATTTCATGCAGAAGAAAACATAGTCATAAGAGAGGCTTTGGGATTCACTCCCTGGTTTCTTGCCGGGACACGCTGCATATCGTCCCTCTGGCTCAGACATTGGGGGTCCATGACTAGCCATAGCAGGACCCCTGAGGCCCTTGTTTCTCTTACTCTAGCGCTGTTGCCTCTGCTTACTAAGACTCTTTCTCTGCCAGTCCTCAGAGGAGCAGTTCTTGGGCAGAGGGGAGGGTAACACTTCAGGGAAGGGACTCTGGAGATTCTTGCTCAAACGGTGCAATGGATGCTTTGCAACCCTTTTTTCCTTTTAATTTGCAGCTATTAGTGATGTGTGGCCAGGGCCTTCAAGGGATCCAGCGAATCACCAGCCCTGCCACCGCACTGTCTGGTTGGTGGTTTTGGTAGGTTTGTAGCACTGCTTTCACTCTTTCTCATCCCCTGTTCACAGTTCATCTCTCTCTCTCTCCTACCTCCCCCCCCCCCCATGATGGGTCAAAGATTTTTCCCTTGAACATCTCTCCCTCTTCCCCCCATCTCACACAGCAATCCTTCAAGCCTGCCTTTTGCCAGCAGAAGTATTGAACACAGTCTGCCTACCTGCAACCAGCCTGAAGCCTTTTCTATGCTGATTGCTGCCCCTGTGGATAAAGGAAGTGGGCTACAGAGAGGGAAAGCGAACTGGGTTCATTGCTGCTGATACTGGCAAAAAACAGGCTTGGAGAATCACAGGAAAGTAAAGGGAGGGGTAGGATAAAAGAAGGAGAGACGTTCAAGGGATAAATCCTGAACATGCAAAGGGGAAGGGGGAGAAGAGACCTGAATGGAAAAAGAGGGAGAAACACAGGACCTTGTGGGGCTCATAATCGAAATGGAAATGCATCTAACATCCCGCCTAAGTCGTTCAAGTGCTAATAATCGAAACGGATTTTAGATGTATCTAAAAACAGCTTAGGCATTTTCAGTGCTGCTGTACGCCAAGAGCTGAAAGCGGCGTTTTAGGAGGAGTGGTGAGGCTGGGTTAAGGGCGGGACGTGAGCTGACCTAGACTTAGGGCTCCTTTTACTAAGCTGCGGTAGCGTTTTTAGCGCGCGCTGCAGATTAGTGCATGCTAACCCCCGCGCTACGCGGAAAAACTAACGCCAGCTCAGTGGAGGTGTTAGCATCTAGCACGCGCAAAGCGCATGCTAAAACTGCTAGTGCAGCTTAGTAAAAGGAACCCTTAGTTGTACTGCAAGTATAACCGAAAGTTTAACGAGACTGCCTATTGAACTTGTACGTTGTGACTTAGGCGATGTAAAAACAGGTCTAAGTGCCCAAAAGGTATCCAGAGTGACCAGATAAGCACTGTAGACACAAAGTACAGACGCCCCCCACAAATTGGAATTAAAAATGTATATACCTGCCTCCAGGACATCAGCACCTGGTATAGGAAAGCCTAGTAAAGCAGCACAGAGGTGGCTTAAGTAGTCTGGGGAGGTGAGCTATTGAACCATAGAGAGGAAGACCCAGACCCATAATCCACTCTAACCGCTGCATTCATGGTAAAACATGTGAGTCCTCCAAAACCTCCTAAAACACTATTGTACTTCCATATAGGTGCCATCTGCACCCATAAGAGCTATTGAGGTGGTAGACAGGTGGGTATAGTAGGTTTATGTGGGGCTCACCATGACCTATAAGGGAGTTATGGTGAGATGTTTATGTGGCACCCTTTTTGTTAAGTTTGCAGCAGTGCCCTGTAAGGTACCTTCTCTACTCTGTTGCAATTTCTAGGTGGCCAGTCCATGACTTTGCTGATCCCTCCCACTTCCAAAAAGTCTTGTTTTAGGCATTTTGACTTGGACAAATTTTGGGACGAGAATGGGGTATAAAGATAGATGGCTGGAAGTACAGTTAGACGATTCTCAAAAAAAAATAAAAAAATGTGAATGTATTTTTCGAGAATGGACTATAGACTCTGCCGACTTTTGGCGACTAGTGACTTAGCCCCAAAACGGACTTAGACATATTTTTTTATTATACCCCTCTATACCTCTAGAGAAGTACAGGAGAAATGCCAGATCACAAGGGAGAACTAGGAAGGGAGGAATTCCAGAGCAAGAGGGATCTGGGAAATCTCAGACTGGTAAGCCTGACTTCAGTGTCGGAAAAAAGCCGTGGAAATATTATAAAGAATAAAATTACAGAACACATAGACAAGCATGGTTTAATGGGACAGAGTTTGCATTGATTCAACCAAAGGAAGTCTTGCCTCACCAATTTGCTTCATTTTTTTGAAGATGTGAATAAACATATCCTAAGATGCAGTCTTTCTCCTCCACACATTCTGGAGGCAAGGGGCCTTAGTGCTGGTACAGATGACGTGAGAGCACACACACTGCTTGTAAAGTTCCAAGAGGCTGCAGGTGGGAAGAAAATGGTTCTTGGCTTAAGTTAGGCCACAGGCCTAAAGGGGCAGCAGAAATAGTCCTACATAGCAATTTTTTTATTTTTTTTTGTAATTCTTTATTGCTTTTCAAGTCGAGTACAAAGTGCAAATTTTTTTTCCAAACAATTAATACTTTAAACAGCACTTACAATCAATCAAATAATACAAAATTTATTTCCCTCCCCCTCCCTGGATGTGTGTGCAAATCAAGTAGAAATTGAAAGCTTATACAATTAATCAGAATTAACAAATTTTGTTAATGGACTCCACGTTGCTTTAAAATATTTTATTATGTCCCAATATTTCCAAATTCATTTTATCAAATCTATAAAATTGACACAAAGTTACCCACTAAAAGGAAAAATTTAGCTTGTCCCATTTTTCCAATTCCTGGTGATCATTTGCATGGCAACTCCTGTCATAATTATACAAAGTCTGCTTTTATATATGTCCATTGGATTTTTAACTTTCAACAATGTCCCACATATGACCACATCATAGGACAATGGAATTGATGTTTCCAGTATCATTAATTTGTCCCCATATTGATTTCCAAAAATTGAGTATCAAGGGACAATAAAACAACAAATGATCCAGATTCCCTACTTCAAGATGACAATGCCAGCATCTATTAGACTTTGAACAGTCCAACTTTTATAAACAAACTGGGGTCCAAAATATTCAATGTATCCTCCAAGTCCAAATCCATGACCATTGAGCTGCTTTATCTCAATCTTCCAAATATCTTTTAGGCTTGTTTTAGGTTTTTTATTCAAATATTCAGATATTAATTTGTACCACTTGGCGGCTGGGTGCTCTTGCCAATCTGTCTGGAAACATAGGCCCGGCAAGCTATGCAGATTTTTTAAAATTGTGCCAATCAGGGAACTCTTTCTGAATGGCCTGTTTCAACTGCAACCATTTATAAGCTTGAGACTTTGATATGCCAAATGATTGTTGCAGTTGTAATAAATATAGCATTTTCCCATTTGAGATCACATCATCTAGAGTACATATGCCTGACTGCAGCCAATGTTTCCAGAGGATCTTAAGACTTGCCAATATGAATCTTGGAGTTCAACCATAGGGACTGATACAAGGATTGTTGTATTGGAGTAGGTGTTAAATTATTAATGAATTTTAATATATTCCAGGTAGAAAAAAGAATACTATTGTCCTTGTATATTCTGGGCAACTTGATACTCAAAATGTGGCTCAAACATAATGGGGACAAGATCAACCAGTCAGGCAGATTCTCCATGAGTTCAGGAAGGATCCAATACATACCCTGACGCAAAATGAAGGCTTGATGATACCTATAAAAGTTTGGAAAATTTACCCCCCCACCGATTGTGATTTTTGTAAAGATAGTAAAGCCATTCTAGCAGTTTTATCCAATCAAATAAATTTTGTAAGAATCCCATTTAATTTCTTATAAAAGGAATTTTGAAAATAAACCGGTAACATACTCATTTGGTAACAAACCACAGGCATTTTGATTTTTTGGACTCTTCCCCCACCAAAAAAGATGTAAAGAGTTCCAGTGCTCACACATTTCTTTGAATTTCAATAATAAGGATTTTTCATTTACTGTCATTGTATCGTCCAATGTTCTTTGGATCATGATAACCAAATATTTTATACCCTTTTCCTTCCAAAGGAATGGGAATGGATCAAATAAGCCTTTTACACAATGCACATTTAATGGAAGAATCTCTGATTTGCTCCAATTTATTTTGTAACCAGAAAATTGGTAAAGTTGTTAAATTTAGACCAAGATTTATATCTATAACATCTACAATACAATACAATGTCTTATATACTGCAGTTCTCTGCAAGGAATCTATGTGGTCTATAATAACAAGGAAGTTACATTTTTTAGAGTGAAAGGTGACTGTTGGAGGAAGATAAGAGTGTGTTTATAGGGAGACAAGTTATGTCTTTAGTTTCTTACTGAAGTCAATGTATGTGGTGGGCTGTCTTAAAAGTATTGACAGTTTGTTCCAAATGTGGGGAGCTTGGTATTCGAAAGTGGTTTCAAACATTTTCCACCATATTTTTTGAGGTGATGGGAGGGATAGTTTGAAGCGCTGTGTTTTGTGTGAATTGAAGAAGGAATGTGGGATTTTGATATCAGATGTTAGTCCTTCTGAGTTTTCTCCATAGATCGCTTTATAAACCATGCAAGCTATCTTGAATTGGATTCTTTTGTTTATCGGTAGCCAATAGTGGACTTGCCCTATCATATCGATTCATTTTGAAGATTAATCTTGCGGCCATGTTTTGTAGTAGTTGGAGTCTCTTGCGTTCCTTTTCTGTAGTGCTGTCATATAACGAGTTACAGTAGTCCAGGTGGGATATTAGGACAGATTGTGTTACTGTCCTGAAACTGGTCTCTGTTAGGATTGGTCTGATTGCCCTCAATTGTCTCATCTTAAAGAAGACTTTTTTTCACTGGAGAGGTGATATGTATGTTGTAAGTTAGGTTTGAGTCAAGCGCAACTCCCAGTACTCTACGAGCTCTATGATTGCGGAGCAGGTGCGGTATACAAACCTAAGGTTTAGTTTAGTTTAGTTAGTACTAAGGAGGAATTTTCTATCTTTAGCTTTTCACCTGTGGCTAACTCTAGTTCTATGCTCGGTAGTGCATTAGAATCTCCAAACCATAATATGTTTGTTTTAGATTTGTTTTGTTTTAGGAAGTTATTCCTCGTTCAGGTACTCCGGTCATTGATAGTAGTTTTCAGGTAGTTTAGGATGCTAGTGAAGAATTTTTGGGCTATTTAGAGAATAAAGATGTCATCTGCGTAGGGGAAGATGTGAGCCTGGGTTGAGGGTAGGTTATTTCCCAGTGCTCTTAGGTACATGTTAAATAGTGCAGGCGATATTGGTGAGCCTTGCAGAACACCGTAATTGGCCTTCCAAGGTTGTGATCTCTTGTTTTCTTTCCAGACTTCATATGTTCTGTTCTCAAGAACTGTGAAAACCGTTGTAGCACCGTGCCTTGTACACCTAGGGCTCCTTTTTCTAAGCTGCGATAGCATTTTTAGTGCACGCAGAATTGTAGCGCGCGCTAAACCCATGCTCCGCGGCTAGAACTAATGCCAGCTCAGCGCCGGCGTTAAGGTCTAGCGCGTGCGGCAATTCCGCGTACGCTAAAACCTGCTATTGCAGTTTAGTAAAAGGAGCCCCTAGTTTGTTTAATTTCAGGAGTAATAAAGAGTGGTCTACTGCAGAGATATCACATTGCAATTTTGGATGTTAGTTCGAGCAAGAGGGATTCAGGGCTGTGCTTTAGTCTGAAGCCACGTTGTGGAATCCATCTGTTTGGTTTATGAAGTTAGCAAGTTGACTATTTGCGCAGAATTCTAGTATAATCCCCACTATTAGTCTGAAGTTTTCTACTTTGATCAGGTCAAGGTTTGTGGTAGAAAATGACACGGTGACGAAATCCATCACTGTTCCCGTCCCCGCAGATAACCGCAGGAAATAATTGCATGTCATTTTCTAGTGTCTATTTCAACCTCAGTCCTTCTACACCAGCATTCTTCAAAGCAAAGCTTGCGGGTCAGTGGCTGTGCCCATTCATACTCTGATTCTTATAGGAGCCAAGGATAATGAAGCCATTGTGACATCACTGATGTGATTGGCTCTTAGGCACTGGTGGAATGAGGCATTATGACATCACAATATCTGTTCTGGATACCAGAGACTGTCATTCTGTAGTGTCTATCTCAACCTCAGTCCTTTTACACCAGCATTCTTCAAAGCAAAGCTTGAGGGTCAGTGGTTGTGGCCATTCATACTCTGATTCTTCCCTCTCTCCTTAAAGAATGACATGAAGATGGTTTCCCGCGGTTTTCCGCGGGGACGGGAATGGTGATTAATTTTGTCACCGTGTCATTCTCTAGTTTGTGGCTTTGGGTACAGGTGTCAACACAATGGTTGACTTCTCTATGTCTCCAATCCAGAAACCAGCTTGCCGGCTGTGCTTACCCTGCTGTCAAAATTTGGTGCTTTATCTGGCTATACCATCAATTGGGACAAAACTGAGGTACTCCCTCTAAATTCGTATTGCACTCAGGCGATGATATCTCCCTTTGGCCTTACTTGGTGTCCCCATGATATTAAATACCTGGGCATCCGTTTTTGTGGTTCATGGCAGGATACACTAGACTTGAATGTTACGCTTTTACTCTCCAAAATTCAAACTTTATGCTCTCAATGGTCCCCCTTGCATTTGACTTGGTGGGGGCGACTAGAATCTATACGCATGATGATGACTCCCCAAATTCTATATATATTACAAATGCTTCCACTTCCTTTTCCACCTCTTTTTATCAAAAAACTGGATAAGATTCTGGTAAGATTTCTCTGGAATGGAAAGCCATCTCGCATAGCACTGTCTACCCTCAAAAAGCCCTGGCACCTGGGTGGAGTGAATTTCCCTCACTTCTCTACATATGCCTTGGCGGCGTTGTTACAAGGAGTCAGTAAATGGTTTTTGCCCCCTGAAAGTCCTGAATTACCTTACTGGGGGAAGCTTGAGAGGGACTTGCTGACTCCCTACCCTCTTGATAAGATTTGCTTTTCCTCTGGGTTTCCCTGTTTCAAAAAGTGGGTGATCCTATCTGGTTCTCAGAAGGCACTTCTGCATCTTGGTCGTGAGCTGCAATATCCTTTATATTTATCTTTATACTCTCCTGTATGGGGGAACCCTCAAATCACTGTGGGCTCCCGCATGATCTATTGGTCTGTATGGATTGCCTGTGGGATATGGTCTATACGTGACTTATTGAGGTCAGGCACTTTGATGACATTTTCACAATTACAGTCCGTATACGGACTACCCCCCCACTCAATCGTATAGATATATACAGCTTAGACATAGCATGTATGCTATTTTTGGGGCTGACTTGCGATGCCTTCACCCTAATCGAGAATCCCCTATCATTCCTTTGCTGTCAGCTTGGAGTAATAAGCCTCATGTCATGTCTATGATATATAATGTTTTCCGGAATGCAGGTCCGCTCACACTACTGCCTGTACAAAAACTGTGGGAAAGGGACTTGTATCTATCTATTTCCGAGAGTCAATGGACTCAGGTTTGGCGGCGTTGCAATAGACCCCTGCACTCGGCCTCTATTAGACAATCTCTGTTTTTTGTTCTGCATAAATCACTTTGGACTCCAATTAAACAACAGCGAGCTGTACCCACTTCTTCTAGTGAGTGTTGGAGATGTCTTACGCCTACTGGAACTTTACAACATATGCTCTTTGAGTGTTCCTATGTTTCTGCTTTTTGGACGGAGGTTGGTGATATTGTGAGCCATATTATCCCCACTCCTGCAGTACTGACTTATGCTATGGTTATATTGCGTTCCGCAGTATTTGAACCTCCTCTTTCTCGTCCTATGGAGACCTTATTTGACATTCTATGTGGACTGGCCATTAAAACTGTATTACTCAACTGGAAGAAATCACGTCCAGTGTCTACCTCTCAGTGGTGGGCTATGGTTCTCTCTGCCTATAAATACGAATCCAGAGTGGCTGAGTGCAGGGGTTCTCAAACAATCTTCCGAAATATATGGGCCTCATTGATATCCTATTGTGATTGTACCGCCTGACCTGTCCTGAAATGTTCTTCTACTATGTACCTTATATAGTAGTGTATACACCTAGTGCCACTGAGTCCTGAATAATGTTTGTTCGAGTCATGCCTTCGAGTTTTAGCCAATATGTCGTACCTGATTATTCTTCTTGGAATGTTGTATGTGCTGCCCTGTACTGATAATGTTACTGTTATGTTTTTTTTCCCTTCTGTACATTGTATTACTTTTCTTTTCTTTAATAAAAATCGATTGACTTAAAAAAACACAATGGATGATATTGTTTTTTTTTTTTTATTTCAAATAATTTTTATTGTAGTATAAAGAAAACATAATGAATACTGAATTATCAATTGCACTTCCATTTCTTTCAGCCCTTAAAATAAATTCTACTCGGTGACATTTTGCATAACATAGTAGATGACGGCAGATAAAGACCCGAATCATATGGATTATTATCTTGTTCTTAATATTTATAGTGTAAGCTATACCCATGTTCTACGGACATAATCAACTATTTTCCATGGATATTTGTGACCTATTATAATAATTTCCAGTCAAGAACAACGGAGTTTCCGGTCCTGAATTGGGCATCAGTCCCACTAAAGGTTTAAGTCTATTAATACCAACATGTGAATAATACAGCAACAGGAAAGGACTGCTGAAGCACAGTAATGTTAAGTGGGATGTAATGAACCTTAGCCTAGTACATTAGACTCCTAAGTTACGATGCGCTAAATGATGTCTTCTCATTATGTCAAACATTTGTTTTAAAATGTATGTAATACCTCCCCATATTTTGCACAAGGCTTCCGATATATGGCTTGTGGAGTACTCTGTATTTTTCCATTGAGGATAGCAACGACCCCACCCCCAAATTTAAACTCTGCTTTTGGTATTGCTTTAAAACATCAATTGTGGCATTTATAATAATACCTGCATATTCAAGGCTGAGCCATCCCTAGATTCTGGGCTTGAACATCCAGGTGTAGCTGCTAGAAGTTATCTAGGCACTGCTGATATTTGGCCTGGGAGGTTGGATATGGCCCAGCTCCGAATATGTAGAGATAACATTAACCGCCATAGCAGGATTTAAAATTATTTCTGATTGTGTAGCGTTTAAAGATTGTGGGGTCGTGAGTGGATGGAGTCAGTTTCTAAATCATTTTGTTATATATAAAATTAATGTGGCTGATTATTTAGAGCAATTTAAGCAGGCCAAAGAGGCTTTGGCCCTCTTAAATTGCCTAGTGACACCCAAAACGCCAATATTCAGTGACACAAAGCTGTGCAGTGCTGCTGAATATTACAGTGTCTCTCAAATTGTGTGCCCAGGCACAGTGGTGTACCCCAAAGAGATTCCAGGTGTGTCAAGAGAGACTCCAGAATTTTTACTTTATTTTTTTTAAAATTCCTTCCTAAGAATACACTAGAATAGATGAGATGTACATCGCATATGCAGGAGTCTGTCAATGTTATGAGCGTCTGTGAGCCCAGACAAGTATTATTCTTTACCGCGATTGGTCCTCGAAAACTAACAACAAGCAATTTTATTTTTATTTTTTATGCAGTAGTTATCCTAACTTGAGCAACAAAGCATCAAGGCTTTGTTACTGTTTGGATCTCTTTATGTTTATGAAGTTAGATTTTCAGCTCTGACAAATTAAATTGGAAAAAAAAAAGAGAACAACTGCAGATGGTGGATGATGAAATGTGACTGTAGAGCCACATTTTGAGTTAATTTGCACTCACAAATAAGCTCATCCATCTCATTGATTAGAAATTCTATTTGATCTATTTTAGTTTCACCATTGTTACAATTATCCATATATATCTTAAAGTACTTTAAATAAATAACTCTCAAATTTAATTTTTTGTTGATTTTGCAATTTTATAATTTGAATTATTAATGTGCCGCAAAAAAACCATTTTGCAACGCTTAGTGTGCCGGAGCTAAAAAAAAGTTTGAGAGACACTAGAATATCAGCTCTGACCAGCCTCCCCCCAAAAAATAAATAAATAAATTAGGTTCGTCAAGTGGGCCAGGGGACTGTGTTCGGGAGGAGTCAGCTGCTGATTATTCTTAGAGTGCTAAAGGGAAATTAAAAAGTCACCTATTTAGGGATGCCTTTGACTAATTCACTTCGTATTAGTAGGACACCAACCCTTATGAGGGCATTCCACCACCTATGTTATTCCCTTCTGGGTTTTTTTTCCATTTTTCATTCTCTTTCCTACACAGATTGTAGTTCTCTCCATATCACCCTCTCCATTTCAGTAGGTCAGTATTGTTCTAAAATTATCTGTCTCCCCTTTTTCTTTTTTGTTTTTTACTATTGTACATCGTGTTGAATTTATGAAAAAGCAATTTTATCAAATTTTAAATAAACTTGGAAACTTAGAAAGTGCCTAGATAACTTCCAGCTCCATGTTGGTTAGAAGAGTGCCAAGGTAGTTTGGATCTAATGTAGAAAACATTACTGTTGGCTTAACCTGGTTTTACTGTGGGTTTTACTAGCTGAGTATTGCAGAAATGCTTTCAACATGGGTGTTAAATTGTGCAGAAATCATTACCACACGTTGCAGTAAAATACACTTCCCTCTCAGAATCTGCGGTTTCAGCATCTGCAGATTCAGTTATTTGCGATTTTAAAACAAGCAAACAAACAAAAATTTAAATTTTTCAGGCTATTTTAAGCACTGTAAGCCCCCCCTTAAGCTTTACCTGGTGGTCTAGCAGGTTTTTTGGTGCAGGAGCAATCTTCCCATGCTCCTGCCCCGTGCAGATCGCTCACAGGAAATGGCCAGAGAGACTACGGGAGCTCAAGGCAGCCATTTCCTGTGAGCGACCTGCATGGGGCAGGAGCATGGGAAGATTGCTCCTGCCCCGAAAACCCGCTAGACCACCAGGTAAGGCTTAAGGGGGGGGGCTTACAGGACTTAAAATAGCTGGGGGGAAGCGGGGGTTAGGGGCAGAACCATCCAAATATTATTTGCGTTTTTAAATATTTGTGGGTCGGCTCTGCCCCTAAGCCCCGTGGATACGGAGGGAGAAGTGTACATGTTAATGTGGCCATAATCAGTTCTGTAGCCATGCAAACAAAACAGTTTTTTGATTCACCTGCTGTGCACTGGAAACATTTTACGATGTTCATGGCAGCATAGAAGGATTGGCTGAGAGGAAAGGGGTTCTAGTGGCACTCTCTTTCTCAGCCTGTCCACCCTGTTCTGTTTCTGCCTGTAACAGTACCTGGTAGTAGGGATTTGGGCAGCTTGTTCCAAGCATATGGTGTAGCAAGGCAGAAGGGATGGAGTGTGAAATTGACAGTTGACGAGGTCACAGATAGGAGGGACTTACCAGCTGTGTGGAGCTCATGGGGGGGATCATAGGGGAGATAAGTGAAGAGAGATAGTGAGGGGTAGCTGAGTGAGTGCTTTGTAGGTCAGTAAGAGGAGTTTGAATTGTATTCGGATATAGATGGGAAGCCATTGAAGTGACTTTAAGAGAGGGGTAACATGAGTATAAACTTCTCCCTCCATATTCGTGGTGGATGCGGGCAGCCAATAGGTGTAAATATTGAAAAACCACAAATAACTTTTTTATATGTTATTTGCAGTTTTGGGAAAGCACCATCGTTTTTATTATTGAAACCGAGAATAACTATTTGATTTCAGGGCAGGCAAGCAAGCAGAGTTTTCAGGGCAGGCAAGCAAGCAGCGATTTCAGGGCAGCCAACCAGTGATTTCATGCATGCTGGGAAGAAGCCTTTCTCTCTAGGGATGCTGGGACAAGCGTTTTTCTCAGTGCACATTGGGAAAAATAGAAGCAGCAAATTTGTGGGAGAAAGCATGGAAGCAACGATTTTCAGAGTTACAATAATGGTAAGTGATAAACTTTTTTATTGGTACTGTACAGTAAAAGGAAAAAACTTTAGTGATGATGTTTTTTTGGGGGGTGGAGTCAGCGGCTGAAAAATCATGAATAAGCGAAACCGCAGATACGGAAACCGCGAATATGGAGGGAGAAGTGTAATGGCTGTTCCGGAATATAAGTCATGCAGCCAAATTCAGGATAGATTGGAGGAGAGCAAAATGATTAAGCAGAAGGCCTGAGAGTAGCGAGTTTCAGTAGTCTGAATGTGAGGTGATGAGAGCATGGATAAGTATTTTGGTACTGTGCTCAGAAAGGAAGGGTCATATTTTGGTAATATAGAGGAAGAAACGGCAGGTTTTAGCGATATGTTGTATCTGGACAGTGAAGGAGATAGAGATGTCAAATAGAGATTATGAGCAGACAAAACAGGAGACAGAGAACAAGAGAAGCAGAGAGGTGGGTTTAGGCAGGAAGATGAGCAGCTCTGTTTTAACCATATTCAGTTTTATGTGGCAGTGAGTCATCCAGGTGGCAATGTCGGATAGGCAGGCTGAGACTCTGGTCTGGGTTTCAGTATAGATATTTGGTGCAGAGAGGTAGATTAGGGAGTCGTCAGCATAGAGGTGATACTGGAAGCCATGGGAGGAGATCAGCACTCCAAGTGAGCAAGTGTAAACTGATAAAAGCAGTGGTCCCAGGACAGAGCCTTGCGGTATACCAATCGATAGTGGGAAGGCTGTGGAGGTGGAACCACCATTGCATACCCTGAAGGTGCAATGGGATAGATAAATGGCTACTTTTCTTAATGGAGGAGGGTAAATAGTGGTGTGCCACAGGGATCTGTACTGGCACCAGTGTTAACTTATTTATAAATTATCTGTAAATTGGAACTATGAGTGAGGTGATTTAATTTGCAGATGACTAAACTGTAGGAAGATCTTAGGAAACTGGAAGACTAGGCATCCAAATGGCAGATAAAATTTAATGTGGACAAATGCAAAGTAATGCACATTGGGAGAATAATCCAAATCATAGGTACTGGATGCTAGGGTCCACCTTGAGGGTCAGCCAGAAGAAAAAAGAATGTTATAATGCCTCTGTATCGCTCAATGGTGCAATCTCACCTTGAGTACTGCATTCAGTTCTGGTCTTGTTATCTCAAAAAAGATATAGCAGCACTAGAAAAGGTTCAAAGAAGAGCGACCAAGATGATAAAGGGGATGGAGCTCCTCTCGTATGAGGGAAGACTAAAGAGGTTAGGGCTCTACAGCTTGGAAAAGAGATGGCTGAGGGGAGATATGATCGAAGTCTACAGAATCCTGAGTGGTATAGAATGGGTACAAGTGGATTGATTTTTTTTTTTACTGCATCAAGATTTACAAAGACTAGGGGTTACTCAATGAAGTTACAGAGTAATACTTTTAAAACCAATAGGAAGAAATATTTTTTTCACTCAGAATAGTTGAGCTCTGGAATGCATTGCCAGAGGATGTGGTAAGAGTGGTTAATGTAGCTGATTTAAAAAAAAAAAAAAAAAAAAAGGGGTTGGATAAGTTCCTGGGAGAAGCCATGTTTGCCCTGGATTGGTGACATGAAATGCTATTACTAGTTAGGTTTTTGCCAGGTAGTTGTGACTTGGATTGACCTCCATGAAGACGGAATACTTGATTGGATGGACCATTTCACTGGTCTGATCCAGTAAGGCTATTCTTATGTTCTTAAACTGTAAATTCCAGTTGAACTGTAAAGCTGTTTTAAAAGAACCTTAAAGGTTCCTGCGAATTTAAGCTTTGTTATAAATGAAAGGAGGGAAAGTTCTCTCAGAAGATAAAAATAGTAGTGTTGTCTTGGGATGTTAGAGGAGGAAAGGAAAAGAAAGGTGTGAGGTTGGGTTTTGTTTTTTTTCCTCAAGATAATTTTTTCTCACATTTCTCCTTAGAGTATATGCAAGTGTGAGCGTTGTATGTGGGTTCGAGAGAGACTGAAGCCAACAATACTGCAGGATTGTGAACCTCTCTAGTATTGAGAACAGGGAAAACATGCTCCAGTGCAGTAAGGAATTAGAAAAAAAGATTTATTACTTTTATTTTCTAAGTAAGAATTGCACAGTTTAGGTTTCCTGTACTGGCAGGTTCCTTACACAGCATACATACAGAGGGAGACAGTCTTTTTTCCGTTTAAAAAAAAAATCTATTTATTAAAGATAAGGTGTAGGGTGCAGATCAAGAGATGAAAAGAGTCAAGCAAGGAAAACTGAAGAAATTAAAGCAAGCCACAAGACTTCAGAATTAAAAGTTTTTGAAACTGGTGTACTGAAAGACCTCAAAGGCAAATTTAGATTAGACTGAATGCTGTGAAGTCCTAAACAGCACTGACTAAAATATTAAAATAATAAGCTTCTTACTGCTTCAAGTGTTTCTTTTTACTAAAGAAAGCTTTATAACCTTATTTGTTAAAAATGCTGGGAATAGCAACATTATTCAAAATGTTATAGTTGGTGTGTATGAGCTGGCCAACAGGGATCTTATGTATCAAAACTATATGCTGACAAACATTTGAGCATGTTAAATGTTCTCATTTAGAACAATTTATTTTTAAAGTGCAATAAATTTATCTGCACCTAGTGTGTCAGAATTCCTAAAAACTAATTTACACATTTGAATCATCAAATTTCCAAGTGTTATCAAAAGCTTTATTTAAGCTCTATTTAACCCGGTTTAGCAATTATCTACCCCAATGCAATACAGTGGTGCCTCGCATAACGGCCGCCTCGCACAGTGAACGCTGCGCACAACGAACTTCTTGTCTTGATCCGTACAACGGACTTCGTTTCACACAACGAAGTCGCCCGAGCTGCATCGCTTAACTGGCGCTACATATTTTAAACCTCCCCCCGCCACCACCGCATATGTTTAAACCTCCCCCCGCCGCCACCGCATATGTTTAAACCTCCCCCCGCCGCCACCGCATATTTTTAAACCTCCCCCCGCCGCCACCGCATATTTTTAAACCTCCCCCCTGCCGCCTGGGCCTGCGCTGATCTCTGAAAGGCTGCAGTCAGCTCTCGAGGGACTCACAAGAACTAACTGCAGCCATTCGGAGATCGGCATGGGCCCACACAGGCGTGCAGAGGAATTGCTCCTGATCTCTGCGCTTCTGGCCTGTACGCCACTGGCTGGGAAAGATGGGAGGAATTAAAAAAGGTACTGGGGAGTATGTGGGGGGTGATTATAATACACAGCAAGGATCAACAAAACCCCTGTCTCCCCTCCCCTTCACATATATCCCCTCTATATCATGCTAACAGCTCTAACAAGGTAAATTTATCTTTTTTTATGTCATCTTAGCATATTTTATGCTACAGAATGAATTATTTTTTTTTACATGTATTGTTATGGGAAAATGCGTTTCACATAACGAACTTTTCGCATAACAAACTTGCTCCTGGAACGAATTAAGTTCGTTGTGTGAGGCACCACTGTATTGGTAATTATACTGACACCTATACCAAAAGCCCAAGGCCTGGACTTAGCTACGGTTGAGAGTTTCAGACCCTATAGTGGGAATACCCTGGCCGACAAAACTGCTAGAATTCTGTGTCAACATACAACTCTCCAACTTCATTAACCTATGGGGTGGATTCCATAGCAGCCAACATAGCTTCAGAGCATTGCACAGCACCAAAACACTTCTACTGGAACTAACCTCAACAGCCAAATACTACCTGAGCAAGGGTAGTCAGTCATGATGCAATTCAACATCTCAGCCGCTTTTGACACTATGGACCATTCACTCCTGCTCCTGAGATTGGATGAACTGGTTCTCACAGTTCTTGATAAAAAAGGTCCTATGAGGTTTGGAAGGGCGGCTAAAGATCTTAGAATTGGATGCCCTTCTGTGGGGTCCAACAAGGTTCCCCTCTTTCACCCTCTCTATTCCACATCTACCTAAGTGCAATAGGCAACAGTCTCTCCTCAGTCACACATTTTCTCTTTAGGCTGACAACATTTTCATACTTTGCGCAGCCAAAGAATCTCAGGAAGACACTTTGCACCTCATAAAAGCTTGGTAACCTGCGCCATAGTAGAAAACATTTGGATTGTTCACACACTTGCGTGTAGACATTGCAGTACTTGCAATCACAATAGAGCAGTGGTTCCCAACCCTGTCCTGGAGGAACACCAGGCCAATTGGGTTTTCAGGCTAGCCCTAATGAATATGCATGAAGCAAATTTGCATGCCTATCACTTCCATCATATGCAAATCTCTCTCATGCATATTCATTAGGGCTAGCCTGAAAACCCGATTGGCCTGGTGTTCCTCCAGGACAGGGTTGGGAATCACTGCAATAGAGAAATAAAATGAGAACAGTGCTGGTAATGCAAGCGTCTGAGATATACAACACTTCCAAGGTCACACAGTAACAACTGGCAGTAACAGTTGTGACAGCCTAAAGGCTTACAGGTTTGTATTGAGAAATTTACCTCCAACGATACTCATTACTTACTGGCACAGCAAAAAATCTTTGAAGTAAAATTGTGAAAAAGACTGTATGTCAGGGGTAGGGAACTCCGGTCCTCGAGAGCCGTATTCCAGTCGGGTTTTCAGGATTTCCCCAATGAATATGCAGGAGATCTATGTGCATGCACTGCTTTCAATGCATATTCATTGGGGAAATCCTGAAAACCCGACTGGAATACAGCTCTTGAGGACCTGAGTTCCCTACCCTTGCTGTATGTGATAGAAGAAAACTAAGAACAGTTCTGGAATCAGCATAAAAAAGTGAGGTGATATCACATAGTAGTTTTCAGTCATCCAAAATCATGCAGACTAGTGTTATCGTTAGCATTTAGCGTGCGCTAAATCGGCTAGTGCACCTTAGTAAAAGAAGAGGATAGTGTTTTAGAGAATGACACGGTGACAAAATTCATCACCGTCCCCTTCCCTGCGTAAAACCGCGGGAAACCATCTTTATGTCATTCTTTAAAGAGAGAGGGAAGAATCAGAGTATGAATGGCTTTGCTTTGAAGAATGCTGGTGTAGAAGGACTGAGGTTGAAATAAACACTAAAAAATGACATGGGATTATTTTCCGCGGTTATCCGCGGGGACGGGAACGGTGATGAATTTTGTCACTGTATCATTCTCTAGTTTGAACATTCAGTGTAGGGACAAATATTTGTAATTGTGTCCATGATTGATAGAGTCCAATCAGTTTAGGGTAACTCTGTCCTGAATATTTAGTCCTGGTCAAGAAGAGGCATGAAGAGCAGGAACAGTTTCGTTATAGAGACTGCTGAGCTGGAAAAGGAGCTGACAAAATTACTGAAGCGCTGTTTCTGTGTTCGCCTGATGCATTTCAGCTTAAATCCTAAGATTTTGCATTTGCTTATTATCAGTGTGAGTCTTTAGATCTGCAACCAGCTTGCAAGGAATGGGAGCTTAAGACCGCGGCCAGCTGTAGTTCCCAAGGCATCAGAATTAGAAACCTAGGTGCAAGATTAATGTTGAACAGTCGCAACCTGTGAGTTGAAATCTGTTTTAATGGTATGTCTCTACTAGCGAAGTCATCAGAATACCTAGCCAGTTCAATCAAATTTAGCAAGCATTTGTTAAACACGTTTTTAACAAGTGAATGTAAAATTCAGTAAGCAGTAGTATGGAAATGCATTGTGAATTAACAAGTGCTTGTTATTAAAAATGTGTGCAAAAAAAATGAGTAAAAACATGTGCTAATCTATTTTAAATTAGATGGTATGCTTAAGAGGCTAGTAAAGTTCATCAATTTATTCGATTTTAACTGGCACGTTGAGGTTGAAGTTGAAGTGTAATGCACACACATCTAGTCATTAAATTAAAGAAATTGGTCGATCCCTGGTCTGCCCAAACACAAAATGGGATGGAATATAACCACGTGGGTGAAAACGTGAACTAATACAAATACAAAAAACCCACTCTGTACTTTTATGTAAACAGCTTAATGATATGAAAAGTGCTCAGAACCAATAATGGTAATAGAAGATCACAATGAGGTAAAACCCCAAAAAAGAGTGTCTTCAATGTTCAATCATCACACTTTAACTGTTATACTGGTTGTGACTCCAACTACTTAAAGATTTTAAACAATTCAAAAACATTATTGTGTACTCATCTTGGGTGTCTAATTCTTCCAGGTCCCTGGTCTAGCCTTGGACTTCCCAAGAAAATGGGCCTATTCTTTGGGAACCTCAAGCCAGAGAGACCCTATGCCACGATCTCCACCCACCTAATTTTCTCCCATGTGTCCACTAATCTATCCTCAACCTGCCTAATAACTTCTATTCATCCATTAGTCCATTCCTCACCCACCAATCTCTTAAGCACTCCCCCCCTTACTCCCTGACTACTACTACTTATTGACTAATCCAGTTAATAGGGTGGGGGAATAGTTAGATGGGTGGGAGGATCACTAGCATAGGTACACAACTTCTGATGCCCTATTTTAAGGCTTGGAAATTTAACTCGTATGTCAGAAGTAAAATAAAACTAACTCATATTGTTGGGGCTAGTGCTAGTCTATGGTGCTGTGCCAGTGTGGTCCTTGAATAAGAGATTTCTGGATATGATGGTCCAATCTTCACCCAGGAGAACCCCATAACCATGAACACCAGATCTGGGACCACCCTCAGAGATTACTGTCAATATCCAGCCAGCCATGCTCAGTATTTCTCTAAATGCTGACTACAGACTAAGGGAGGTTGTGGCCCAGTAGTTAGAGCTACAGCCTTAGCACCCTGAGGTTGTGGGTTCAAATCCCAAGCTGCTCCTTGTGACCCTGAGATTTTAGAATACAAAAAATAAATTGTGTACCATATATAATCCTTACACCAAGGAGGAAAAAAAAGGAGGAAACCTTGTTGTAAGGATTATATATGGTACACAATTTATTTTTTGTGTTCTAAAATCTCAAGCTACTAGAGTAGGTATTTTTAATGTATCAAATAGAACCTCCTCTCTTGCATTTCTTTTGATACAAGTCACTTACTCCCCCATTGCCCCAGGCACAAGAGTGGGAGCCTGCCAGGACAGATAGGGAAAAATGCTTGATTACCTGAATGTACACCACTTAAGTTATAAGTGGTAAAAATACTAACAATAAATAAATTAGATCTAGATATTCAATCTCAGGTTATGTATGGATACTGACATTGAGTAGCTGGGTCATCCGTGGACCTGGAATGTATGTGAGTATATGTATCAGCAAAACAACACAAGCCCCTCAAAAAAACAAAACAGTATAATCCTACTACACTTCCGACCTGGTTTTCAGCACAACACAACTACTCATGAGAGATCAACAGAGTCCATGTATATGTGAGTATAAGGGGCCACCCAGTTTAAACTGGGTGGCTAATAACATTGGGCGAAGGCAAAGCCCACAAATAAAAAATTGGAAAGGGGGGGGGGGCAGGAAAGAGCAAGGTTAGGATAGAGACAGGAGAAGAGGAATTTGATTGGTGGGAGAGTAGGAGATTGGGGATTGGTTAAGAGTGAAGGGAGGAAGGAAGAAAGAAAGGGATTGGTAGTGGAATTTGGGTGGGTAGAATTTTGTTTGTGAGAAGAGGGTGGTGCGAGGGACTCGGCGTTCCCTTCCCTCCCACCCAAGTTGGTTAGGAGATGGGATGGGTGTACAGGGTGGAGACGGGTGTATGGATTGCTGGGGGGTGGGGTCGCAGCTGGAAGAAGGACCTAGAGGAGAGCATTTGATTACAAATGGTTTGAAAATTAATATAAATGAGATGAGTTGAATTATGTCCTCGTGGGCGGCACCGCCACGAGTTGAGGTGACTTGACGACACCGTGGGTCACCGGAGAATGTAAAGGAGAAGACGGGGAGATTGGGGCTAGATCGATACCGATTAGCACCAGGAATTGATTCAAGGAATTTTGAAAATTTGGTTGAGAATTGGTTCTATGTTAAATGTTATAATCAAATTGAGTTTTGAAAATGATGTTAAATAAAGCTGCGGCCAACTTTTGCCAATTAAAGAGTGTATTGGAATTCTTTGAAAAGAGTGGGGAATATGTGATATATGAGAAGTGTGGCTGAAGTATGAGTCCCAATGTTAATGTATGCCAATATTCAGTGCCAGTGCCCATATACTTAACTGTGCAAAGATAGGACTACCCATGTTGGTATCTGGCTCTGCTCTGATTACACTCCGAACCACTTTAGCACTGTGCAGATTGTCTTAAGGTGGAGCAGCATGGTGAGTGGCCCTCTCAGTGTGCTTTAAGCAGGCAAGAGCTCTTGGCACTCTGACCTAGGATAAAAAAAAACAAACAAACAAAAACCCATTCATTAAAACTTCAGGACCTTCATCAAATTGAGGTTGAACAAGTTTCAAGTTTCAAGTTTATTAAGTTTTAATATACCGACCATCAAATAAATATCTGGCCGGTGTACATTACAATAAAAACAAAAATAAAAATAAGGAAGGGGAGTTAATATATTCTACATTTAGAGGTATAAATAGTGTATATTACAACATAGACTGGACAAACTTGATTGTGAGGGAAGAGGTTTAAGGAAGGGTAAAGTTACAATGTTGAGAGAAAAGGGAGAAAGAGGGGATGGGAGAACAACATTTGGGTAGGGAAGTAGTTAAAATAAATTTGTGATGTTGAACGATTGAAGATGACTGAGAGATAGATACTAGGCAGAAATAAATGCGTCACGGAATAGGAAAGTCTTTAAACCTGTTTTAAATTTTTCTAGTTGTTGTTCATCACGAAGAGGTTGTGGTAAAGAGTTCCATAGCATTGGGGCAGTAACAGAGAAATTTATTTTCCGTGTGTAATAAAAGCTTTTAATGGAGGGGATCAGAAGATCATGATCCATGAACAAATGATCCATTCATCTCAGTGGAAATGCACTGATTGTAACACAAATTTTTGCTCACATTTTAACGACCTTTTCTGTGTATTGAAAACATTACAATTTGAGTAAAGTATACTAAAAGTTATATTAAAAAAATATATATATATATACCATCTAACCCTAGACCATTTACAAACAAAAATTCATATTACAAAAGACAGACAACAGGAACATAAGAACATAAGAATTGCTGCTGCTGGGTCAGACCAGTGGTCCATCATGCCTAGCAGTCCGCTCACGGGGCGGCCCTCTGGTCAAAGACCAGCACCCTAACTGAGATTAGCCCTACCTTGTGTACGTTCTGGTTCATTATCTTCAGCCTATTAGTGGTGATATATATGTAATAGAGACTATTTCTTAACTAAGAAAATTCTCTGACCCCTGTGCAAAAGGGAGACTGAGCTATGATTGCAGATGACTCAGCAGCATGACTGAAATTGAATTAGTAAGGAAATTTGCTGGAAAGTATGTTATACTATAAACCTTTGATATTCTAGCACAGGCAGAGTGGTTTGATTTCAGACATGACTTAAATGACCTACAGAGATCTTTCTATCAGCCCTATTGTGCCATCTGGTGAACAACTGGTGAACAGTACCTGAATTATGCTGACTACAAGGGGTTCAGTATTGAAATACATCTAGTTGCCACAACTAAACATATAAATCCACTGTTCACTTAGGCTTCTGTGGCTGGCGTCATGGTTATTGCAGTTGTCTGGGTCTCGCCACATCTGGATAGGTAGAACCGACATTTCAGCCATCATGCTGTGGCTTTCTTCAGGGTATGATGTGAAGTCTGTAGTTTGTCCTCATATATAGTGGCTCTTCTAACCTGATTGTCTGGGGTTTGAGGTTATTGAGGCAGGAAAGGCCATTGGTCATGAATCTGAATTTTGGTGGAAAAGTTTGTTGGTAAGAAATCTAAATTCTGGAGGGGAAAGTACGTTGGTCATTGATTTTCTGATAAGGTTGATAAATTGCCTAAGATAATATCTTATTACAGTGGTTTTCAGTTAGCTAGTGATCTTTCTTCCAGAGATCTTGGCATCATTTAGGACTCTGCTCTAGAAATGTGTCTCCAAATTTCATATGTTTCTCAGAAAGCATAAAATGAAAAAATGAAAAAAAATGAAACAACTATATCTAGTGCGATCTTATTTTTTGCTTGAACATTTTAAGGTGTTTATACAACTTTTAATTATATTTCAATTAGATTATTAGTAAAAGGGGGCCTAAGTTAGCTTAACAAAGGAATGCATTACTAAATTAAGTTAATTGTTGAAGAATGTTGAAACAATACCTCTTTTTTTTTTTTTTATTTTTTTTAGTTCAAGCCTTTTATTGAAATTTTTAACAATAATACAAAAATATTAGAACCAAACCAAATGGCATGAAATACAGGGTACAATACCAAAATATGAATTCTTACAGATATGGAGTCAAACATATAAAAATTGAACATATGGTAATACAGCCGCTTCCTTTCAGTTTTGGAGGTTCCTACCATGAAAGCTTAGTGATCCTAGCCATGTGAAGGTGAAAATACCTGAGAAGATCATAGCTTAGCAGATTCCTAAACTATCATATCAGATGTGAGGAAGAAAGAGATTAAGTGGAAGCTGCTGTGCTCAATGGATAAAAGCCCTGTTCCCATCTTCCAGAGGTCATAAGTTCAAATCCCAGCACATATTTTAATTGTGGCATTCTACCTTACAGGTGCACCTTGATGATCTCACAATGAGGTCAGCATTGTGCAGCTGCACACCTCCATTTGCAATGAAGTAGAAGCCATGCTAAGGTCTGTATTTGTTTTTTCTGTTTTTAAGCTTTTGCAAATGAAGTTATATATGCAATCTATATATTTTTTCATGTGTTTTCCTTGCTTTCAGTAATGAGCTGATTGGAGCACTGTTTAGTCAGAAAAAAAAGATAGCTTTATAGTAAGAAACCTAAAGCTGTGTTTTTTCATATGCTCTGCTTTAGTTAATAGATGTTTTCCTCTAATTAGCAAATAGCATTACTGTTTGTCTACAAAAATAGAAAGTTTTACATGCAATATATCTGATTTGATGTACCCTGTTTATTTGGTGCCTTATTAAATGTATTTTTAACTTAATGAAGCAAAAATAAAAACCCAGATTGCTATTTAGCAGATCATAATAAGGATGTCCAAACTGCCTAAGTTCCGCTCATAGAACTCAAACTATGCTCAAAAGTAGATCTAGTTTTCATTTGTCTACAATGTAGGCATGAAATGGACGCCCTAGGTCGCTTGGTGTTATGCAAATGAATCAAAGGATGCCCATATTGAAGCCTCACCCAGACCACGCCCATTCAAAGCACACAGCTATTCCGTTAGGCGTGAGTTTTCCCAATGGGCGTCCATGAAATTGTGGATGCGCTCACATCCTTTGGACATCCATGTGCCAATTATCTCTCGTTAAGACCTTTAAATGGTTCATTAACCATTTAGTTTGGATGCCTAAGGGCTCCTTTTACTAAGGTGTGCTAGGGCCTTAATGCACGGAATAGCGAGCGCTAAATTGCCGTGTGCACTAGACCTTAACGCCAGCATTGAGCTGGCATTATTCTAGAAGTGTAGCGCATGGTAATTTATGTGTGCGCTAAAAACGCTAGCGCATCTTAGTAAAAGGAGCCCATAGTCCTGCTCAGCGTTAGGTGGGATTTAGGTGCCCTTTATAGAATTGGGGCCTTAATGCCTATTAGTAAAAGGATCCTTTTGTTTCTAAAAAATATATACTCCCACTTTCACAAAGCCACACTAGCGGCTGCCACTGCAGTAACTGCCCCAAAGCCTAGTGCTGCCAGATTCAGGAAAACAATTTTTGATTTGATTCAGACTATTGGATCGATTTTTCGATTCAATTCAATTTTCCTGCCCAATTGGGTGCTTTTTCAAACATCCTGTTGGGTTTATTTTATAGCCTCTTCACCCCTTTTATAGCCTCTTCACCCCCTTTGCCCTCTCCTACCCACACTGGCACTGTAGTGTAAATAAAATAAACAAAAAATATTTTTCCTCTCTCTGTTAAATCCTAGCTCACATTCGTGGTCTAACACCAGCTCTGGATACACATGTCAAATCATTGTAATCACAAAACAGAATTTTTTTTTTCTATCTTTTGTTGTTTGGTCATTATTCGAATCATGTTGATTCCAGGCGCTGGTTTCTGTTTGTCTTCTGATAACTCACTTGCCAGGGTCTACTGCCTATTTGTCATTTTCTTCTTTCTCCGTGTTAACCATCCATCTTCTATCTCTGTACTCCCCTTCCATTTCCCTTCCCTCCTCCGGAGGTCTGTCATGTTTCATTTTTTTCATCTCCATCCTCGCAGCTGCAGCGATGGGCCCCACCATCCCCAGATTCACCATCTTTTCTTTTCTCAACCACAATCTCTCTCCCTCTCCTCTGTTTTAGACCCATTATTTCTTCCCTCCTTTCCCCAGTCCGGTATATGCACATCTCTTTGAACCCCCCCTTCCCTCCCTCTGTGTACTTCTATATCATGCCCCCCCTGAAGTCCTGGTCCCCCCTGAAGGCCTGCATGTTCCTCTAAAGGCCTGGTCCCCCACTGAAGGCCTGTATGTTCCCCTGAAGGCCCGTTTCCCTCCCCCCCAAATCAACAACAGGACAAACTTTATTTTGTTGGATAAGCTACAAAACAATACAACCCAGACTTGATTCTTCAAATGCTGGAAAATAAAAGCCACCATTCATCAATACTGGAAGCCAAACAGTTAGCTTTGTATTCTAAGGGTGGCTCAATTTTCAGGGTTTATTTACCCAATTTAATAAAAAAGAAAACAGATAGATTGTTAGATAACTCAGCAGGATACATACATGATCCAATACAGACAGTGATTACAGTGAAAAATTGAATGGTCAGACTCAATCTCCATTCATTTTTGTAAAATAAGTTTCTTTAATGTTTCCCTAAAGGCCTGTCCCATCCCATCCCGTCCTCTCACCCCCCCCCCCCCCCAAGGCCTGCATGTTCCCTCTGGCCTCCCGGTCTTACCTTTAGCTAATATGGTAGCCTGCAGAGAGGATCTCCGATGCTGGAGCAATCCTTACAGGCTGCCGTTGTCCTGAGCACCACGTTCCCTCTGCCATGATCCCACCCCTCCTCTGATGTCAGGTGCAGGATCGTGGCAGAGTAAACTTGGTGCTCAGGACGACGGAAGCCTGCATGGATCGCTCCAGCACCAGCGATCCTCTCTGCAGGCTGCCGTAATAGCTAAAGGTAAGACTGGGAGGCCATGGGGGAAGCCGGAGGATGCTGCAAAGGCCTATGCAGCACTTCCAGATTGACCCTCCCCCCTCGCTCCCTCAAGCAGGAGTGGCATTGGCAGAAGACAGCAAGAGGCAGCGCTGCTAGGTGATGTTCTTGAGGCACAATTTTCAACTTGTGATTAATATTTTTATGGGGGTGGGGGGGTTGGTGATCACTGGGGTAGTGTGTGAGGGGGTCTGTATTATGTGTTTGCAGTACTTATTTGGTTAATGTAGGTGCGTTTTTGTGACTTGTAAATGATCTAAGTCACAATGTCCAAGTTCCGTCTATGCTATGTTGTATAACTTTCGGTTATACATGCAGTACAACTAAGTCTAAGCCGGCCCATGTCCCGCCCAACTCCCACCCTCGACACTCCTCCTGAAATGCCCCGTTTAGCTATGGTCGTTCAGTGACACTGTGAAAGCCTAGGTCATTTAGAAATACATCCAAAACCCGGTTTGATTATCGGCACTTGGACGTCTTTCGTTTATGATCGTCCAAGTGCCAACTTAGGCCAGTTTTTGGATGTTTTTCTCTTTCGATTATGAGCCCCTTAGGTGTTTTGATTTTAGATATTAACAAGTAAATAGAACACCCCCCAAGGCAAAAAATAAAAAAAAGCAAATAAGCAAATCAAAACAGTTGTTTATTAGATAAATATCTGAAAACACTATTTCCCTTAGCACTTTCTCATCCCTTCTCTGGCTTGTCATATCTTTCACTCTATTATTTATCTTTTCTGTGCTGATACCTTATAAGTGTCAAAAGTATACATATTTGAATCTACAAGAAAAAAGTGTCAATAAGCACTGATATTTTGTACCCTCAATCCCTGATTAGTTGAAATATAAATGCCCAAATTTACTATTTATAAAAATACCAAATAATATTTTTTGTTTCAAGTTTACACTGCTCAATCATAGAAACTAAAAACTAAAAAGAAAAATGGTCGCCAACTCTCTGATTTTATATATGTGATGCCTATGCCTAGATTTACATGTCAAAATTTAGACATGCTCCTGAGAAGCATGCACATATTAGCTGGCTAATGTGCCAATTAATATCAATAATTGGATGCTAACAACCAATTATTGAAGTTAATCGGCACCCATTAAAATTTGCTATCCACAATTGTATAAGGCATGGTGCCTAAATCTACTGGCACATAACTGAAAAGGGATTGTGGCCCTGGGAGTTCCAAAAAATTCCATGCATAGTTACCATAAACTTCCTCAGTGAGTATTTACACCAAGTTTCAGCAGGCATAAGTCTGGCACCCAAAGTTAGGCACAGAAATCGGCTAAATTCCCTTTGTGGGATTACACTTACCACAAATGATTTCCCAGCACCATTTATAGACTTCCCCACCAAATCACTTGCATCAGTTTTTGTGGTCCTCTACTTTAGGACTACCTCAGTGTCATATTAAAGCCTTCAACTAGGACAAAATGCTGCTTCTGGTTATCTGTTTGGGGCTTCTAAAATGCAACATATCACAGCTGTTTCACATAATTTACACTGGCTTCTGGTCTTTTAAATAACAAAATTTATATTGATTCATAAGGCTTGCAAAATGATGCCCTGTTGTATATGAATACAATATTGAAGAGTAGGTTTTTGATTTAGTTTATTTAGCTGACATAAGTTACCTTGTGTGTTGTACAATATTGAAGATGCATAAACCTTCCCCTGCTTCATATTCAAATGGGTTTCAATTTCTTTCAATTCTGCTGGCATGAAAAATGCATTTTGTGTAAAAACTAGGAGTTGTTTTTTTCTTGATTGCCGGACCAGCTGAGTGGAATCATTTGCTTACAGACTTAAGAATGATGCTTGATAGCTCTTCCTTTAAAAGGCGAAAGCACTGTATTTAGGCACTTTTTAATATTTGGAGTATCATATTCCATTTTGGAGCTCAGGTCTCACTAAGTACTTAGAAAGACTAGAAACAATGCAGAGGAAAGCGAAGAAAATGATATGGGGAGATGTGATAGAGGTGATTATACATGTGAAAGGTATTACTATATAGCAGGTATTTTTGAAAGACAGGGAAGTGGGGGAAGATAGGGAAGTAGTAGAACTAGAGGACATGAGGTTGCAGGAGGATTGATTTAGAGACATTTCAAGACAGATTTCTACCTCTATTCTGATCTACTGCTTAATTTATGTTTTGCTCTATCAAAATATTTCTAGGTAGATTCTATCTTAACATACATAATTTAAAAACAAAACAATCTTATCTAAAAACAATAAACAATACCATTCTTAATGGAAAAAGATGTAAAAATTCTACATGAACCAGAAATGGTTTCTAAGGGTGATGAGGCAGAGGAATTGAAATAAATCTCAGTAACCTGGAAGATGTTCTAATCCAAACTGATAGGTTAAAGAGTGTTAAATTACCTGGACCGGATGGTATACATCCCAGGTTACTGAAATAACTCAAACATGAAATTGCTGATCTGTTAGTGATCTGTAACCTGTCACTAAAATTGTCTGTAGTACCTGAAGACTGGAGTTTGGCTAATGTTAAACTAATTTTTTAAAAAAGTTCCAGGGAAGATCTGTGGAATTACAGACCAGTAAGCCTGACCTCAGTGCCAGGCAAAATAGTGGAAACAATTATATATATTTCTGCTGCATTTGTAAGGCTGTTCTATAAAGACACATAGACATCAGCATTATTTTTATGGAATATCCCCCAAACAGGCTCTGCTTTCCCTTTCAAGCTAAGCAACCTGTTGTAAAATTATTGTGGATTAAGAAATGGTCATTAGACAGAAAATAAAGGGTAGGCTTAATGGCCATTATTCTCAATAGGGATCAGGTCAGTGTCATGGAATGCTACTACTATTTGGGTTTTTGCCAGGTACTTGTGTCTTGGATTGGCCCACTATCCCGTGAAGACGGGATAGTGGGCCAGATGGAACATTGGTCTGACCCAGTAAGGCTATTCTTATGTTATGTTCTTAATTGTATTGCATTCTATAGAGGGGGAGGGGGGGGGGAAAGGCTACCCCTGGGGTTTTGCTTCTGCCCAAATCACACAACTGGACTATGAGGGACTTTAAGTAGACCTAGGGAAAACCTATCCTGAGTTGAGATAGAGGTTTGGGGATGGGAGGTGGTATTGGGAGAGGTTGTGTTGTGGTGTTGGGAGAGGGACTGTGGACCTTGCCAGAATGGTAGGAGGGGAGGATTGGAGGGAAACAAGTCAATTTTTAAAAAAATGAGGATCCCAGCTGTTATTCAGTGACTGGGCCCTTGTAGCTACCCAGGAAAATTTAGGACTGCCTTGAAACTGTCCTAATGTTACCTGGTTAGCTATGTGGATGCCATCACTGAATATTGCAAGCACCCTCGTAACCGTGGGCTCCTCCTCAACACCGAAACCCTCAACACCCTGTATCCCTCCTCATTGTGGCAAGTCAGAGCCAATATTCAACAGCACTGTCAAGTTGAATGTTGCTAAATATTTGTGGTTGCGTGTTCCCATGTTATTTAAACAGACAGGAGTCTCTCCTGTCTGCTTAAATTGCTTTGAATACTTTGGCCAGTAGTTTATAAAATATGCCCCCATACACGCACCCCTGAGCAGGAACAAATGTATACAGGGACATTTTAAGTGTCATCTCTGCTGCATTTGTGAGGCTATTCTATAAAGACACATAGACATCAGCATTATTTTTATGGAATATCCCCCAAATAGGCTCTGCTTTCCCTTTCAAGTTAAGCAACCTGTTGTAAAATTATCCTCTTAGCATTCATTGCTTTTAATTTCTAGGACTATGGAGTGATTTATTAAATTGAATGAATAAATGTTTTGTGTCAGGTTACCTCATATAAAGTTGAAAAAGGCGTGCAGTTAATGACAAAAGACCTGAAAGCATGTTCATTCTGATTCATTAATGATTGTACTTAACATACTAATTGTAGTGTAAATACCAAAAGAGATCTTTGTTAGAAATATAGAGCCTGCCTTATAAAACTTATAGGTCCCTTTAGTGAGGCGCGCTGAACGCTAATACGTATATGTTAGTCTATGCGTGTATGTTGGCGTTTAGCACACGCTAATCGGTTAGCGCACCTTAGTAAAAGAGGGGGTTAGAATGTGCTTATTTTTATTTTAATTTGTGCAATCTAATTTATCCTTGAACAAGCAGGCAGCATATTGTCACATGTGGGTGACATCATTCACGGAGCCCAGTACGGAAAGTGGAAAAAGTGCATTGTCACTTTAAGTTTTTAGAAACTTCATGACTGCTCGCACTGCGCATGCGCGATTGCCTTCCAGCCCGACTTTGGCTCGTGGTACCTAAGTTCTTCATTTTCTGTGGAGTGAAGTGCTATTTTTTTGGACTCCATCCTGTCAACATTTTTCTATTTTTTACCCTTTGGCTTTATTTCTTTTCTTATTTAGTGTTCTTGTTCAGTCTGTATATATTCTTTTTTCCTTTTCCTCAGTTGGGCCTTTTGGTCCTCTTTTTCCTTCTTCGGCAGTTCTCATTCTCAGTATCATCATTGAGTTTTTTTTTACCTTGCCACCAGGAATTTTCTACCAATGTTGAAATCTTTGAGCTGTTTCAAAAAGTGCTGTCTGTGCCATTTCAGTCACTGACCCGCACAGTGGTGCTTATGGCATTTGGGGCCTGAGCATTGAGCAGACACTTATACTCATTGTTCTACACTACAGAAATGCTCATTAAAGGCTCGACATATCCATTAAGAGAAGTTGTTTGGGTCGACTATGGATTCTGATGATAAATCAGAGCTATTGGTACTGGCAGTACCGACATCAACATTGGAAGCTGTTCCTCCATCGGGCAAGCCTTCTACGAAGCCATCATCTTCCCAATAAGCATCACAGACCTTTACAGCATTGATTCCCTCAATGCAGGCCAAATATCGATGCCATCGATATTTGGTACAGGCTGTGTCTCCTACAAGGTGTGCATCCTCATTGAGGTCTCCCACCCCTTGATACCCGGCAGCATCAATGGTTCTGGCTGTTGAGCCAAGGGCAACGGTGCAACTCTTCATAGAACAACTGAAGGAGTTCTTCCACAGGGAGCCCGGTGACCTATTTAGGTTGCATTTGACACTGGTGCTTACATCGGTTCCCTCAGTACTGGCCCAGCCTGAGCGTAGCACTTCGAGGCCACATGGTACTGATTCTAGGTCTACATCGATTCAGCGCTGCTCTACATCGCATTGACGCTCTACATCACAGCATTGATGCTCTGCAGGAAAAAAATAAAGCATCTCTCCCTCAGTTACTAACTGATAAGGGAGAATGAAGGTTTCTAGCTGTAGCAGGGAGATTTAGAGACTATGTAATGTAAACATGGCAATGTCAGATAATGAGGCCCAAGGTAAGGCTTTTGGATACTTAAGAAAGGCCTCTCAAAAGCCCAATTCACAGCTAGGTGGACCCAATTTCCAGTGACAAAGCAGTTTTATACCATTCTACATCAGACACCATGAAAGTTGATGTTGGTTCTTTCTAGTGCTGTGGCGGTCTGTTGTCGAAGTAAGCATGGTTTTGGGAGTTGTACAATGAGCATAGATATTCACTCAACTAACTGCATAACTATCCATATAAAGTTAGGGTCACAGAAAGGCTGTTATCCTCAATTCATAAACACTGCCCCCAAATTCTATTTAAAAAAAACACTAAAAAATATGTGTGTAAATTTGGGTGGGATGCCCAATTGCATGCATACATTTAATGGAATAACAAGCCAATTAATGCCAATAATTAGGATCTTAAGCAATTATTGGTGCTAATTGAATTTATTTAAAATTTACATACCTAAATTGTATGTATGGGTTCAAAAGGGGGGGGGGGGGCACAGATAGAGGAAGTGGGTCATGAGCAGGTCAGGGCATTCCTGCAAGTTATGCATATAGTTACAGAATAAGAGGGAGGGGGAGATCTGTACCTAATTAAGGTGTAAGGATTTGTACCATATTTCAGTTAGTGTAAATGACCATTTCTAAAATTAGGTGCAGTTCCCAGTGCTAACAGTTATTCTATAAATGGCACCTAACTTTGAGCAACTTTTATAGAATAGTTCTCAGTGCTTTTGTGGTGCTGACTTTTTTAGACACCACAAATAGAAGCTAGTCTCAAAGCCAAAAACAAGATTATGTAGCCATTACTGGTTGCAACTCTATTAACTTCAAGTATCATTCAAATAACTTACACATAACAATCCATTTTGAGGTTAGTATGTATTGAATTACTTGTAACTATAACATTTAGGGCTCCTTTTACTAAGCTGCGTTAGGGCGTTAACACGCGGAATAGTGCGTGCTAGATGCTATCACCAGCGTTGAGCTGGCGTTAGTTCTAGCCACATAGCACAGGGTTAGCGCGCGCTAATCTGCCGCATGCGCTAAAAACGCTAGCGTACCTTAGTAAAAGGAGCCCATAAAGTCTATATATTATCTCCAACGGCATGGTTTGTGGTAATGCCAAAATTTGATCTTTTCCTTAAGGTTCATGATGGTGCCAGGGTGGGGGGTTCAAGTCATGGGGGTGTGTGTGTGTCATAGATCAGGGGGTCATGGGTTTCAAGGGGTGCTACTGGCAGGAAGAAGTGGTCATACCCTCCTATCATGGACAGTATCGGAGGCAAAGGTGTTGGGGGTGGCAGCAGGAAGAATTGCACATTCTTCCAGCTGTGGACAGTGTCGGGAGGGGAGGGGTAGGGGATGGTGCTTCTATTTGAAATGTAGGCCAATTGTTTAAAGGCCTACATTTCAGATGACTGTTGCGGCTCTAGTGGAGATGCCAAGGGCCGCTTAAACTCACCCAAGGCCACTTCTGGGCAAAACCAAGTACACACCCAGCCTTGGGCGAGCTTAGGTGTTCCTAAGTGTCTTTCTAGACCCACAAAAATGCCTACAGTATAGGCCACCTGCCTCGGGTAGGTTTTTTTCTAAAAATGTGCATCCTGATTGGCTGGTTAGACAGTGGTAGGACATCTACCGATGCCTAAAATTGGGACACCGTTTATAGAATCTGCCCTTATTTGTTCAAATAAGTAGGATTTAGTATGAACATAGTACACAATACTAGTATTATATGTGTATATACATAGGATGATTGATTATGGTATAAATGTGTCTGTATTGAAAACCATCTCAGAAAACGCTAACTCTGTATTGTAACACCTTTACAGAAGCTCATGTAAATCACTCTGAATTGATTCCCCAGTCATTAGTAGTGGTAAAGAAGCTTACAATAAACAATTTGTATATTCAGTGCTGACCACTATGCAAATATTAGCTTTGAATATCTGGATTTTTGTAGTCACATCACTATGTGTTTAAAAAAATGCTAACCACCATGGTTTAGTATCGAATTGGCAGTGTTTTATAGAGCTCAGTTGAAGTAATCCCGAATACTAGGAGTTTATTTCATTACATTTTACATCTTTTAAGGATTTTTAGAAACTAGAAAATGTTCAATTTAGCTGTCAGTTCTTTTACAACTGACTTTCAAAATAAGGTATATTATGTGTGTGTGTGTATATATATATATTGTCACCAACCGGCTCAGGACAATGGGCCCTGAGCGGCTGGGACATGAAAGTTGTGCTCTTGTGAGCCGCGATGGGCTGCACAAGGGAAATAATGGAGTAAGAAAAAACACTGTCACACCAGTCCAGGGCAGTGATTTATAAAAAAAACAGAATTTATTTTTCATTGGGAGAAACAAAAACCTGGTCAGGATATTTCTAGGTTTAGCAATGAGCTCCCAAAGCAATAAACAAACAAAAACCCCCCCACAAAAACAGCAAACAGTCCCACAGTATAAATGTCCAACAGTTTCAGTCCTTCTCAATTCAGGCAACTGGCTTCAGCCCATGCTCATCTTTTAGTCCAGAAAACAAAATACAAACAGTCTTAAATTGACTCTCACAGCACTAGTCAGAGCACCGCTGTGACTTACCCAGCTGCTGGAAAGCTGGGGAGGTAGTGTGCTTCACGTGATATTATACTGCCGAATAGGCCCACTATCCCACCACAAAAATATGTGAGGCGAACCCCACTACCTAGGCTGGAAATAGTCCTTTCTCATAACAGAGAAACAACAACAAAAAAACTCTCAGCAAACAAAAAGTCTTTCAAATCTTCTGGAGCTTTTTGGTTTCTGAAGCTCCTGCAGGGCACAATATACTTATGGAAGTCTTTCATTCAGAAAAGGTCCCCAGTTACTCACAATTCACCAACATGCAGCTTGTCTTCACAGAAGCCAACTTCCATTGGTAGGTTCCCACTAACTGGAGCAGCAGATGAATCCAGGTCTATTTCCATGGCCTGTGGTTCTTCATTTTCCCTCAAAGAAGATACTTCACCCGCTTCCGTCAGTTCCATGCATTCAAGTGGAGAACCGCTATCAGAATCTCTCAGCCCTGAACTCTCCTCCTTATCCTGTGCCTCCCCTCCTTTTAACTGATTCCCCAGGAGCTTTCCTCTCTGGGTAACTAGTTTGCAGCCCCGCCCCCAACCCTCAGGTGGAAAGAATTTCTTATCAGCAAGCTTGGGCCTGAGAGGGGGATGGGCATTCTGCACATGTGCTCTCCGACTCCCTCTAGTGGGCAAAGGAGAAATGGCATCAGGAGATTCATAACAAGAGGAATTGGCAACATCGGGGAGAAGGTTGGACTTCAGACAGGGCTCTGGACTAGGAACACACCTAGCAGGCATAGGCAGCGTACCACAATATATATATACATATATATATATTTTTTAAACAATTGTTAATGTCTAATCATTAAATATAACCAGTCAGCATGCCAGATCCCCTCATTGCTGATAGATTTCTATTTTCTAGCAGTAAGAATTTTTCTAAATCGGCCGCACTGGTTCAAAGTACTCAGATTCTTTCCCCTACATACTTTGCACCAATTCCCAAAGGATAGCTACATGCATATCTGCCCTTTCAAAACTGACATGGGGAAAAAAAACAACCCATATCTGTAGAGTCCTTTTTCCAGCAAAAGTTTATACATGTAGTTTAGGAAAAAAAAAAAAGAAACCTATGCTTATATTTAGAGGTATGCAATATTCCAACTGGGGGAACCATCATCAACAATGCAATTAAGTTGTCATGTACATTCATTAGCTTACTTCAGGACAATGACAACCTGAAATTATGCTTTATAAAATTTATATTTTTTGATTCCGTGAACTTGCAAATGAATGTTTACAAAGCAGGCAGCGGCTCTTTGTATGCCCTGGCATCTTGATACGGTCGTTTTGAAAAGTCAAACCATATTTCCATTTTGAAAACAACATCACTAATTCCAAGCTCTTTTGAAAGAGGACATCCTAAATGATGTGATATTACGCACACAGAATCCTTCAGCAAAGATGCTTTTTACAGGAGCATAATTCTGTGTTTGAAACAAACTGCTTTTTAGCACTTACAGTTTCTGAACATTTTAGATGAACTGGCCCGTGATTCCCCACCAAATGCACTGTGCTGAATTATTACTGTACTTAGAGAACCACTTCTTTTATGTAGTTAGGACTCTATGCTTGATCCCGGTTTGTGAGACAAACTCTGTTACTCTTGCATTTAAGGATGAGTGATTCTGATGTTTCTCTAAAAATATATATATATAAATCCAATGAGTGCTTATAGTGTTAGGATATAACTCATACCAACAGCCTTTAGTATCCTGTGCTTCTGTAGCAATTGTTTTGACTTGTTCTCTTCATGCAGAATGATCCTGTTGTCAGCAAGCCTGCTGCGTTCATACAGCTTCTCATTGCTGTTGCCTATAATACTATCAAGGTTTCTATAGCTGCTACACTTTCACAGTATAGCTAGCTGTGCTTCCTTTTTATACTGTGGCTGTTGGTACGGTGCCAGCTTTCCCCCCAGGGTTATTCATGATTTTTCCTCTGCTGAGGGTGCAGACAGACTGAACTTTTGAGGTAATACCACCAGGTTACCACTAGTGGTCAGTGGCAGCCATTTCAAACATGAGGGAGCTGATGAGGCAACAAGAAATGAGACTTTATCATGTCCTGTTCCCCTCCCCCCCCCAAAAAAAAAAAAAAAAAAAATATATATATATATATATACCTCAGATCTCTTGGGTGAGGTGGATGGGCATTTTCAATATGGCATTCAAGCCCAACTGTAAAATTTTCATCCTGAGCATAGATGTTTTTCCAGTTTGAAAATTGTTATTTTTGTTTCCAAAACCTGTAATTCCCAGATTATTCCTGCTCAGTACATATTTCCTTAAGTATCATTATATTAAAAAACAAACAAACAAAAAAACCACATCCTAGAGAAAAATATACTAAAGGAAGCCATAAGTATGGCTGTGTGGCACCATTCCTAATGAACTGGCCATGAGACATCTCAGCAGAGTGCAGGGGCAATTTAGACTTCACATAAAGGGACTTTTATTTTGTGTTGTGAGCCCTACAGGAACACCTAAACACCTGCTTTACCTAATTGTACAGCACTAGAAAAGCCTTCGGCCAAATTCTGTAATTGGCAGGATTGTCAGTGACTGTATCTCAGTGACATGATGGTGCCATTTAGAGAATCATGCCTCTGGCAAAGATAGGCACCAGAAATGTTGGGCCTCACTTGATGGGTAGTTAAGGTTTAAATCCTCTAACCCAATAGAGTTTGCCATAAGCATTTTTCATGATGCGTTTGATCTGTAACATCATGTCTAGCTTCAGGGCGTCTTGAGCAGAAAGAGAAGTGGGAGAACAGAAACAGAAAGAAATGTGAGCTATTTTGCCTGCATTAATCAGGGTCTTCTGAAGCAGCTGATTGCGAAACGCGTCAGGACCTGAGACCCATTTATACTTATTCACACGTTTACATGCAGCTAAGTTTGGAATTATTTTTTAGTTTTTGATGTGGTAAATTGACTTTTTGTCTTTCCATTTAAATATATTAAGTAATTTGATAGAAAGCACTTTATATACTCACTGCTGTGCATTGATTGAGAATTTGAGCTTTTTTTAAAGGTGGGCTTTCTAGTTTACTGACAGGGTGTTTTTACCTTGTAACGGTTCTCTGAGCATAATATAAGTGTGATTTAGTAAATGTGAATATTTTGATATATGCCCAGTGTGTATTCACTTGATCTATTTATAGTATTATACTCTTGGGTTTACAGTGTTTGGTTTATCCCCGTTTTGTTTTGGGATAGCTTCAGGTTCAGCCATACTCGTAGGTTCCTCACCTCTTCTGTGGATGATTTTATGATATTACTGCTCAGAGATAGTTGGTATCTTGGGCTATTTCCACCCCTTTTGTTAATTAGAAGTAGTTCTGTTTGTTTTATCCTTGTTAGGATATAATCATTGCAAATTCTACATAGGTCACTTAAATTTTGGCACCCAAATATGGGCACAGATCATAGATATGTACACAAACTAAATAGTTAATGATCCATTAGCAATCATTAATTGTAGTTAATTGACACTCATTTGGATTTATGCACATATCTTCTTCCCTGTGCAACTCAAATAGAAGCTTGGCCATGGGAAGGTCATGGGCGGGTTGGGGACATTCCTAGAAATTAAGTACAATGCTATAGAATAGGGTTTTTACACTGTCAACTGCAGAAGAGGTCACTCCAAAATAATTGGTGTGTATTTAATTTGTTATATTAATATTCTATAAAGAAACACAGGAGCCTGCTTTCCTTTACAAATAGGTTCCATATACTGTAGATTTCCTCTATATGCTTAAATATATTTACTTAAATATGTTACTTAAATATATTAAAAATAATTACCACCTTTATCTTTATATATACAAGGGGGTGCTGAAAGTTCTCAGTCCAACCAAGAAGAGAATGACATAGATATGGTTCAATCAATTATCTGAAACAATGTCAAAACATAGAATTTTGTTTGTGCAAATTGGCATTTAACAAAATAAGATAACGCTCTTTTTAGCTACAGTGGCAAAATAACGCTCAGAATTTAGGAAATTGGTTCATTGGACCGAGAACTCTTTGGCACCTCCCTCGTACTTATATATATTTGTATATTTTTTCAGAACTTGATAAAGAATGATAAAATGTGGATTGACATTTTCTTTAATGATTTTATTTTACAGATCAAAAAGTTTCTCGGTTCTTCACTGGACATGCAGAATGAGTATCATTTCCAAGATGTATCATTTTTCTTGATTTTTTTGGCATGTAGTATCAGAAACTGTGACATTTTGAAATACACTATCTAATGCCAAACTCTGGGAATTTGGATGTTTGTATAGTTTCATAGAGTAAGAGACTGATTATAATTGCTAGCTGTGAAGACGACTTCTGAGTCCTTTCGCTAGATGACAATCGATTCACTATTCTTGAAAAAACATATAGGAAGAGGACTGGTAAGTGGCACATTAAAATTGATAAGCTTGTCAAGTAAAAATGTAATAATCTGCTTTATCATGATCTTAAGATATGCTGCAGATAGTCTATGTAGATACAAATCAACTGAATGGGAAAGGGCTGTAGCTTACTGTTTGAGCTGCTGTCCCTGCACCCAGAGGTGAGATCAAATCCTGGTGTTGTCCTTGTGACTGGGCAAGTCATTTAATCCTCCAGTGTCCACTGCTTTGAATGTAAGCTTTGAAATGCCCTCGAAAAGGTGGTATACAAGTCCCCCATTCTCTTTCCCCTTTCTTTTTTTATTTTTTTTGTATATCTTTATTGAATTTTCAAACTACAATGTGCAACAAGTAATTCATATACATATAATATTACAAGAAAAGCATAATAAAATTTTCAGACATTAATGTACAATTATATTTTCCCCACCCTCCCACCTAATATTCAAATAAAATAAAAACCTTCATGATGTCTATCACTGGTTATTTAATTTTAGGGTTGGATGGTTGTTTACGACAAAAGAAATGTCAACCCCCCCCCCCCCCCCCACCACCACCACCATAATTTTCAGCCATTGGGAAATAGAACAAGCAGAAAAAAAGCATATCATGTTTTTGGGTTTTTTTTTTTTTTTCATTTGCCAACAACAAGCTACTTGCCACTGTTAAATATTGACCCCTTGGTGTGGCTAAGTCCAGTATCCAGCCCACCACACAGTCAGATAGACACTGGGCAAACTGAATAATGACATTGGCTGCATCACTCATGGCTGAGATCATGGTTTAATCTCCCTGATTAAACCCCAATCTAGATAACCTCCAATGTAAGCCCTCCTCTAAAAATGCCCAAGCCCTTTTCCCCCATGATCCACGATACCCCTTCCAAAAGCAGCCAAACCCCTGAGTCTACCTGAATTTTACTGGTGGTTTAGGGAGGATCTATTGGGCAGAAGCAATACGTATTTGTTTCTACCCATGGCTGTGCCAAATCCAGTATGGCAACTATGACCTCTTATCATAGTCTTATCCCAGGACAAGCAGGCAGCATATTCTTGACTGATGGGTGACGGCACCGACGGAGCCCCGGTACGGACAATTTTAGAGTGATTGCACTCTAAGAACTTGGAAAGTTCTAGTAGGCCGCACCGCGCACGCGCGAGTGCCTTCCCGCCCGACAGAGGCGCGCGGTCCCCAGTTTCTTAGTTTCCGCGGAGCTAAGAAGACGCATATTTCAACAGCTGTTGAAAACTTTTGTTCTTTTCGCCTTCCCGCTCGCGTAAACTTCGTCGGAAATATTGTTTCCTTCTTTTTCTTTTCTTTTCTTTGTTTAAAAAAAAAAAAAACTAATTGTGTTTTCTTTTCGGTTTCGCCCTGGCGGGGCCTATTGCCACCATCGAGGCCTCAGCCTTCGATTTGGCAGAAGCCGTTTTTACCTTCATGCCCCCTCAACCCGGGTTTAAGAAGCGCCAGCGGTGCGCTCGACCAATTTCACTCACATACCCGCACAACTGGTGTCTGCAGTGTCTTGGTCCTGACCATCGAGCGTCTACCTGCACCCGCTGTGCGACTTTAAAAAAGAGAACTCTTAAAAACCGCCAAATCTAACAGCGGTTATTATTTGGCGCCGAGATGTCTGATTCCACAGCACCGGCACCGACATCGGCCCCATCTCAGTCGGCACCTACTTCATCGACACCGCACGATACCGCGCCGGCGTTGCACCCTGCAGGTAAGCCGGCTAAGAAGCCTTCCCCGTTGGAGCGTCCTCCGGTCTCAGTAGCAGCGAGTCCAGTCCGGCCAACCTCGAGGCGCCCACGGAAGCGCTCCGCTCCTATCGAGGTGAGCCCCTCAACATCGGGTTCCTCATCCTCGGAGCGTAGAGCGGCACCACAGGTACCGCAGAAGAAAAAGGCGGTACCGGTGCCTTCGCTGGACGAGCGGATTGCTGCTGTCCTGCAAGTGCAACTTAAGGAGCAGTTATAACAACTCCTTCCTGCACTTTTGACACCGAACCTTCCAGTCCCGGTCCGGTCTGAGCCACCGGTACCGACAGTGGAGCGCCCTCTTTTATCGGCATCCACTTTGTCGGTACCGGTCCACACTGCTTCATCGACTTCGATGCCAATTTTAGCTCCGGAACCGAGAGCTCAGCACCAGGTGGTGCAGACTTCGATGCCGATGCAACATGTCACATCTCCCGGTACCGTATCTATGAGGTCGGGTAAGTCGGCGCGCAAAACCCGACACCAGGAACCCTCCACTCCGGAATCTCGAGACCGTGGCTCTCATATTAGGGATCCTGATTTGTGGGGTGACTCTGAAGACCTTTTTCTGTCTGAGGGCGAGTGTTCCTCTGACGAAGAGGATCACCTTATTGTAGATCCCTCTTCTAAACAAGATTCCACATCCTTTACCTCTTTCTTAAAAGAGATGTGTGAATCTCTTTCTATTCCCTTGAAGGCTGAGTCTAAGAAATCCAAGGCATTCCTTGATGCTCTGGACTTTGACCAGCCTCCAAGGGAATTTCTCAAACTTCCTCTCCATGACATCTTACGAGAGACATTTTATAAAAATCTTGAGACTCCCCTGACTGTACCAGGAGCTCCTCGTAAACTGGACTCTTTATACAGGGTTATACCCATTCCTGGTTTTGACAAACCTCAGCTCCCGCATGAGTCTCTTTTGGTGGAATCCACACTAAAGAAATCAGCGGGAGCTATTGTGTATGCCTCAGTCCCTCCTGGCAGAGAAGGAAAGTCAATGGACAAATTTGGCAAACGTTTATATCAAAATGCCATGTTAGCCAATAGGTCAGGAAACTATGCTTTCCATTTTTCATTTTATTTAAAACACCTCATTCAACACATGGCTGCTTTTGAAAAGTACCTCCCTGACCGCAAGAAATCTGCTTTTCATGCTTGCTCTTCCTCTCTTCTCCAGTTGCGTAAGTTCCTAGTTCGGTCAATTTATGACACTTTTGAATTGACTTCTAGGGCCACGGCTATGTCTGTTGCCATGCGTCGGTTGGCATGGCTCAGAGTCTCAGAGCTCGATGTAAATCATCAAGACCGCCTAGCGAATGCTCCCTGCTTAGGTGATGAGCTCTTCGGAGAGTCCATGGATTCCACTACACAAAAGCTGTCTGCCCATGAGACTCGGTGGGACACTCTCCTGAAGACTAAGAAAAAGACTCCACCTGCTCGGCCTTTTCGCTAACAATCCGCCTACCAGCGCTGCTATGCTGCCCGTCCCTTGCCACCGGCTACTCAACAGCCTAGACGTCAGCGCCAGCAACAGCGACAACCACCTAGGCCAGCCCAGCAGCAACAGGTGAAACCTCCTCCACCACAAAAGTCTACTCAACCCTTTTGACGTGGTTCTCCAAAGCATAGCCAGTATTCCACCATCTGCTCTTCTCCCTCGACCCATAGGAGGACGTCTTTCGTGTTACATCAGCCGTTGGGAGAACATCACATCGGATCAGTGGGTCCTCAACATCATCCGCCACGGCTACTCTCTCAACTTTCAGACACGTCCTGCTCAAAGTCTGCCAAGAGAGTCTGCTTTGAACACCTCTCAGTCTTCTCTCCTTCTTCAGGAGTTTCAATCCCTCCTTCTCCTGAACGCCATAGAGGAAGTTCCTCTAAATCAGAAGGGGCAGGGATTCTACTCCCGTTATTTTCTGGTCCCCAAAAAAACAGGGGATCTCAGACCCATCCTAGATCTTCGCGATCTCAACAAATGCTTGGTCAAGGAGAAATGCAAGATGCTTTCTCTCGGGCTGACTTCTCATGGTTTCTCTCGGGCTGACTTCTCATGATACTCTTTTGTCTCAGCCCGTTCGTTCCATTCTGGATGCATCCAGGAAGCCGGCCACTCTGCAATGTTACCATCAGAAGTGGACACGGTTTTCTTCCTGGTGTCTTCTTCATCATCATGATCCCACTTCCCTTGCAGTGGAGACCTTGTTAGATTATCTTCTTTCTTTGTCTGACTCTGGCCTCAAGTCTACTTCCATCAGAGTCCTCCTCAGTGCTATTGCTGCTTTTCATGAGCCAGTCCATGGAAAAATTCTCTCGGCTCATCCCTTGGTGTCCAGATTCATGCGGGGTCTTTTCAATATAAAACCACCTCTCAAAGCCCCTCCTGTGGTCTGGGATCTCAATGTGGTTCTTTCCGCTTTAATGAAGCCTCCATTTGAACCTTTGGCTACCGCTCCTTTCAAGTTTCTTACTTGGAAGGTACTTTTTCTTATTGCTCTTACCTCTGCCACCGTTTACAGTCTTTCATCATGACAAGGTGGTTCTGCGTACACATCCAAAGTTTCTCCCTAAGGTTGTCTCTGATTTCCATCTCAACCAATCCATTGTTCTGCCTGTCTTCTTTCCGAAACCTCACTCTCATTCTGGAGAACAGGCTCTACATACTTTGGACTGTAAGAGGGCTCTAGCTTACTATTTAGAGCGTACTAAGCCCCACAGATCAGCTCCCCAACTCTTTCTGTCCTTTGATCCGAATAAATTGGGACGTCCTGTTTCTAAACGTACATTGTCTAATTGGCTGGCAGCATGCATTTCATTCTGTTATGCTCAGACCGGACTGACACTGGAAGGTTCTGTCACGGCCCATAGAGTTTGAGCTATGGCAGCCTCTGTAGCTTTCCTCCGTTACACTCCTATTGAGGAAATCTGCAAAGCTGCTACTTGGTCCTCAGTTCATACTTTTACATCTCACTATTGTCTGGATGCTTTCTCCAGACGGGATGGACACTTCGGCCAATCTGTTTTGCAAAATTTGTTTTCCTAATGGCCAACCTTCCCTCCATCCCTCTTTTTGTTAGCTTGGAGGTCACCCATTAGTCAAGAATATGCTGCCTGCTTGTCCTGGGATAAAGCACAGTTACTTACCGTAACAGGTGTTATCCAGGGACAGCAGGCAGATATTCTTGCGTCCCACCCTCCTCCCCGGGTTGGCTTCTTAGCTGGCTTATCCTAACTGGGGACCGCGCGCCTCTGTCGGGCGGGAAGGCACTCGCGCGTGCGTGGTGCGGCCTACTAGAACTTTCCAAGTTCTTAGAGTGCAATCACTCTAAAATTGTCCGTACCGGGGCTCCGTAGGTGCCGTCACCCATCAGTCAAGAATATCTGCCTGTTGTCCCTGGATAACACCTGTTACGGTAAGTAACTGTGCTTTCTGGTACCACTAGAGGTTGAAGCTGTCATATTAGATTCAGCATGACCACAGGCATGAGTGAATATGCATCACTTCTGCCTCAACAGACCACCCTAAACCATCAGGGTTATTAATGTAGGCCCCAAGGCCTTGGGAAGGGTAAGGGAATATAAGGTCTTATCTTTTCTTTGGGTGGGGTGAGGGATTGTGGGCAAGGAGGTGTTTGCCATTGGGGAGGGGATAGGAAGAGAGGCCAACATAGCATTGCTCTTGAGATGACAAAATGGGGGAAACCTCTGAAGAAAACAACAATTTTAATGAATAATATAGGAATGGCACTCGACAACAACTTTCTGGCTGCCTATCCTTCCAAAGGTTGATCTTGTAAATGTAAGTAATAATTAGGAGTGTCTGTAAGAACTCTTTATGTTTCCTTTTGTTTATTGACTTGTCAGGTATTTTGTAGAATAATTTTGTGGTCAGCATGTGTAGATACAAGCGGAAGCTGTTAGTGGTGGCTGGATATCATCCAGCAAACTGAAGAGGAGAAAGCAAAAATAAGATGAATAAAACCTGACCCTGTGACACTGCAAGTCACAGGATAATCAGGTTGGAAATAGAAAGTTACTGCCTCATAGAAACTAAATAACTTGATTCCAGAAGGTAGATGGTATATCAGCAAGGCCACAAAATTTCAAATTGGTTAGATGTAAAGGTAAAAGCCTCGCAATGATGTAAATGGCTGTAAAACCTAGCTTCTCACCTCTGTCCTGGAAACAGACTTAACTAATCTGGTTTACTGAATAGCTGCCGTGAATATGTGCAAAGCTCAAAGTTGCATGCACAAAGTTGTATGCACAATTAGAGTTACAAGCCAGTTAGCGCCATTGAGTGGGCATTAATAATCAATTATTGGCATAACTTGGCAACAATTTGAATTTATGCATGCATCTTGCAAGGCGTATTTCTATAATGATGCATGCATAATGTTTTAACATGCAACTGAAAAGGGAGAGTGACCCTGGGAGGTGCATGAGCAAGTCAGGGATGTTTTTTGAAAATTGTGTGCATTATTATAGAATTTGAGGGGGGATCCACATATAATGTAGGCACGAGGATTTATACCAGGTTTCAATTGGTGTAAATCATCATTTAAATAATTGAGTGCAAATCCCAATATTAAGCATTTTAGATAAACAGCGCCCAACTCGGAGTGCTGTTTATAGAACACCGCTCAGTGCTCATTTTTTCTAATGTCCAAATTTGAATGCCATTTATCGAACCGAGTCCAAAATGTACGAGTATATAGCGACATAAACATGTGTGTCTTGTGAGGTGGGCACTTACATGTTAGTTGCTCACGTTTACATATGTGAAGCCCCAAGTAATACTTCTCTTTCTGTGAAAAGCGCAGATTTGTGGTGTAGATGCCTCCACCATATCTGCCAACAAATGCATGTGTATTTGTTGGCATTCTTTTGTTTTATTTTACAAACAGTTCCACATTCATCAGAGCTTTTTGTAAAATACTAGATTAATTGTGAACATCCAGATTTGGATGTCCAAATTCTTACTTAGATATCACATGCAACAGGGACTTTGTGTTGTTTTTACTTCTATATTTCCAAATGACTTGTTTTTTTAGGAAATAGTACACTCTAGAGCAGGGGTGTCAAAGTCGGTCCTCGAGGGCCGCAATCCAGTCGGGTTTTCAGGATTTCCCCAATGAATATGCATGAGATCTATTTGCATGCTTTGCTTTCATTGTATGCTAATAGATCTCATGCATATTCATTGGGGAAATCCTGAAAACCCCACTGGATTGCGGCCCTCGAGGACCAACTTTGAGACATGTGCTCTAGAGAGAGAACAGGGAGTCAGTCAATGTTTTCTTTGCAATTTTAAACAGATTTTAATAACATGTGAAAGATATGAGAGTTTTGAAATGAAAGCACCAGATATGAGGAACAGTGCATTAACTATCTTTCAACCACTAGCTTCAGTAGACTTTGTGAATCAAAACCTGTATTTGTCAAACTTAATCAAAAGAAATGGTTTCAGGTGAAAATTAACCTTTTCCTATCGTGTGTCCCGGATGACGGGACATTCCAAAAATGACACAGACAGTGGATAAACAGTCTGTATGGACTAATAAAGAGCCAGGAACACAAAATATTTGAATTTACAGACTTATGACTTATTTACATTATGTTTACAATAGCCGTAAATGATAACGGTGAATAATACAAAACTTTGCTAAAATAATTACGATTGGAACCAGCGTAACGTAAAATTTATTATGATAGGAAAAGGTTAATAAAATACTTATATTATCAAATGATAAGCTGCATCAAAACAGTATTAGTTTAATATATGCAGAAAGATGGATCTCTATGACAGTTTATGGTTTATTGAGAGCTTCTATTCTGCTACTAATGACTGGGGAGACAATTCAGAGCGATCTACATGAGCTTCTGTAGAGATGTTACCATACAGAGTTGCATAGAGCTTCTGTGAGGTGTTATAATACACAGAGAGCTCTGTGGAGGTGTTGCAATACACAGTTATTGATACCGGCATGATTATGCCATAATCCATCATCCTATTTTTGTTATTGGCACATTGATCACCCTACTTATATACACATGTTTATACCAAATCAATCGTCCTACGTATATACACATGTAAGACTAGGGGCCTCTTTTACAAAGCTGCTCTAGCGGCTGCTGCGTGGCAACAGGTCCAAAGTCCTTTAAATCTCTATGGGCTTCGGGGCCGTTACTGGAGCAGCCAGCGCTAAATGGCTTTGTAAAAGAGGCCCTAGATTTACTATTGCAGCTAAATACTCTATAAACTATTTTTACACACCTCCTAAGGAGGTTGGCCATTTCAACTAAATATAATCTATTTGCATGCATCCCCAAAAGTTCTAGTTTTTTCTGTGTCAACTTCATAATTTCAGTTGAAGTAGTTTAAGAAAAGGATAGTCTTTATCCCAGTTTTATACATAGGGCTAGATTCACTAAGCAAACCGATCGTGTACCGTGCGACCCCTTTGCGACCCGATTTTACTCTAGCCTGATTCACTTACCTCTGTGCCGATCCGATTCCGATCTGTGCATGCAAATGAGGGGAACGGTATGCAAAGTAGGCAGGGACAAGATTCACTAAAGAAATCTTGAAAACCAACTGGGCTGGCCGATCAACACAAGAAGTGACTGCTGGGGACCAGTCACAAACATCCTATCCGACTGTCCTCGGCCTGAAATCCCAGCCCTGCAGCCCATCTCTGCCGCACTGCTCTCTGCCCCTTCCAGCTGTGCCCTGCTCTTTCTGCCCCAACTCTCCTGCTCTCTGCTGCCCTTCTCCGCAGTGCGAGCCCGTGGTTTTAAAGTGGGGCTGCACTGTGGAAACACAATGTTCTCAGAAAAAAAGCCTTGGAATGTTCTGTGGAAAAAAGCCTTGGAATCCAAAGACAATTTGGATTTGCAAAATGTAAAACCACAGCACTGCAGCAATCTAATTGGTTTTACATTTTGCAAATCCAAATTGTCTTTGGATTCCAAGGCTTTTTTCCACAATTGCCAGTTGGTTTATTATATCTTGGATCCCTGAGGAACGCGTGTTTAGCCGAAACACGGCCGTGTCGGGTCCTTTTATGATATATGTGGATTTAGTCTGTATCATCATTACTGCTTTTAACAAGAACATTTTTGAATAAGTTATATCCAAAGATCCGAGAACATTGTGTTTCCAGTTTTGTTTGCTCAAAGCGTACACTGGACACGTGCTTTAGTCACTTTTGGTGGCAAAAGCAGTTTTTAACTTCAGTTACTAATATGCCCCTGAAGAAGCCACACAGGCAAAATGTGTTAGGTGTTATTTGTGGGAACATTTTCAATAAACTTATTCATCCTTATTTGGTCTACCTGTTGTTTTGTGCTCCACATTGGATTCCCTGGTAGATGTCTGCCTTACTATTTTCTCATAAAGCGTAAGGGGACAGACTTAAAGATCTCAATATGTATACTCTGAAAGAAAGATGGAAGACAGGGGATATGATAGAGACATTTAAATATATCAGTGGCATTAATGTACAAGAAGTGAGTCTTTTTCAAATGAAGGAAAACACTGGAATGAGAGGGAACAGGATGAATTTAAGAGGTGATAGGCTCAGGAGTAATATAGGGTGGTAAAAACGGTGATAGATGGAATATTCTCCTGGTAGAGGTGGTGGAGACATACCCCCTCTTCTACGAAACCGCACTAGCGTTTTTTAGCGCAAGGAGCCACGCTGAATGGACTGCGCTGCTCCCGACGCTCATAGGAACTCAATGAGCATCGGGAGCAGCGCGGCTCTCTGTGCTAAAAACTGCTAGCGTGGTTTCGTAGAAGAGGGGGATAGACTGTGTCTAAATTCAAGAAAATGTGGGACAGGCACATGGAATCTAGTCTTAGCATTTTTGAAAAGAGTAAAGTGATTCACATCTACCAGTTCCACTCCACTCAGTATTTCACAAACCTCTTTCATATCTCCCCTCAGTCATCTCTTCTCTAAGCCGAAGAACTCTAGCTGCTTTAGCTTTTCCTCCCGATGGATGTCGTCCCATAAGAACATAAGAATAGGTATACTGGATCAGACCATTTCCAACAATGCAAAATGCAAAAAACACCCACTAGTAAGTGTGACACCACCTCACCTTGTGGGTTCTCTGTGAAAGCCGATCTGGCGAAACTCGTCAGAACCCAGAGGAATTGGACACCTTAACTGAGATAAGTACAAGCATTGATACAATTTTTTTTTTTTAAGTTTGGATCGTTGTTTGACCACTTAAGTGATTGAAGTGCAGTGACTGAACACAAAAGGCACAGCTTATGGGGTGTAACTCCGTTTGTGATCTTTTCACCATTCATTTGGTTCTGAGCACTTTTTACACTTTGTAAAGCGGAGTCACAATTACTAGTAGGTGGTTTTTGCATTTTGTATCTCACATATCACCCGCGTGATATTGAATATAATTTCTCAAGTTTTGTTTGGGTATCCTGCATTTCCAACAATGACCAATCCAGGTCACAAGTACCTGGCAGAAACCCAGATAATAGCAACATTCCATGCTACTGAACCCAGGGCAAGCAGTTGCTTTCTCCATGTCTGTCTCAATAGCAAACTATGGACTTTTCCTCCAGGAATCTGTCCAAATCTTGTTTTTAAACCCAGCTACACTAACCGCTGTTACTACATCCTCTGGCAATGAGTTCCAGAACTTATCTATTCTTTGTGTGAAAAAAATATATATATATATTTCCTCCTTTTTGTTTTAAAAGTATTTCCATGTAATTTCATTGAGTGTCCCCTGGTCTTGTATTTTTTGAAAGAGTGAAAAATCAATTCACTTTTGCACATTCTATACCATGTAGGATTTTGTAGACCTCAATTATATCCCCCTTCAGCTGTCTCTTTTCCAAGCTGAAGAGACCTAGCCTCTCTAGTCTTCACATGAGAGGAATTACATCCCATTTATTATTCTGGTTGTTCTTCTTTGAACCTTTTCTAATTTCGCTATCTATTTAATTTTTTTAGATACAGTGACCAGAACTGAACATATGAGTAATACTCAAGGAGAAGTCACACCATAGAGTGATACAAAGGCATTATAATAATCTCAGTCTTATTTATCATCCCTTTCCTAATAATTCCTAGCATCCAGTTTGCTCTTTTGCCACAACTGCACACTGGGCAGAAGATTTCAGCATGACACCCAAATCTTTTTCTTGAATGCTGACTCCTAAGGTGGACCCTAGCATCTGGTAACTATGATTTGGAGTATTCTTCCCAATGTGCATCACTTTGCATTTGTCCACATTAAATTTCATCTGCACAGCCTTCCAATTTCCTAAAGTCTTTCTTCAATTTTTCACAGTCCGCATGTGTTCTGACTACTTTGAATAGTTTGGGTCATCTGCAAATTTAATCACCCTCACTTGTAATTCCAATTACCAGATCATATATAAATAAGTTAAATAGCACTGGTCCCAGTACACAACCCTGCAGCACTCCATTATTCACTCTCCTCCAGTAGAAAAAAATAGACATTTAACTCTACCTGCTTTGGTTTTGTTTTTTTCTGTTCAGTAATCTAATCCATAACAGAACATTGCTTCCTCTCATGACTTTTTTATTTTCTCAGGAGTATTCCATGAGGAACTTTGTCAAAATGTTCTGAAAATCTAGATACATTACATCAACCAGCTCACCTTTATTTACCTGTTTATTTACACCTTAAATGAAATGAAGCAAATTGGGACGCAAGAATTCCCATGGCTGATTCCATGTGGTCTCCGTGCAATGTTTGTCTACATCAGTGGTTCCCAAACCTGTCCTGGGGGACCCCCAGCCAGTCAGGTTTTCAAGATATCCCTAATGAATATGCATGAGAGAGATTTGCATACCTGTCACTTCCATTATATGCAAATCTCTCTCATGCATATTCATTAGGGATATCTTGAAAACCTGACTGGTTGGGGGTCCCCCAGGACAGGTTTGGGAACCACTGGTCTACATGTTCCCAAATTTTATTCTTTATAATAATTTTGACTATTATGCCCAGCACTGAAGTCAGGCATTCTGGTTGTAATTTTCCAGATCACTTCTGAAAACCTTTTAAAAAATACACTGACTACTCTCCAATCTTCAGATACTACAGACTATTTTAGCAACACTAGGGACTCCTTTTACTAAGCTGCGCTAGCGGTTTTTGCGCGCGCTTAACGCGCACTGCAATGCCGCGCACGCTAGACGCTAATGCCTCCATTGAGCTGGCGTTAGTTTTTGGCACGTAGCGCAGGGTTAGCGCATGCGGCAATGTAGCGCACGCTAAAAACGCTAGCGCTCCTTAGTAAAAGGAGCCCTAGATTTTGGTAATAGACTTTCACTAATGGGAACATTAGTGAATGGCCTTTAATTCGGAAAATGAAAAAATAGCTATTTTCTGGCTTCAGTAAGGACTTGTTAAGGCCACCTTTTACCAAAGTTTATTAAAAGGACCCCTTAAGCAATTAAATATGATGGAGTCTTGGAACAATACACATTAAACCCAAAAATATTGCTGACAGGATTTAACTTGATAATTTTTACATTACTACTATTATTTCTATAGCGCTACCAGACGCACGCAGCGCTGCACAGAGTCACAAAGAGTAAGAAAACAGTCCCTGCTCTATAGGGCTTACAATCTAAACAGGCAAGACAGACAAACAGGATGTCATGGATACAGTTAAGGGGAGCAGTTAATCAGTGGGCTGGGTTGGAGGGAAGATGTTTTCCCCTCCTCATTAAGATGAACAACACTCTCACTTATATGGTTCTTAGTGGAGCACATGAATTGGTGCAGGAGGTAATGGTGCTGGGACCATTTGATAAGAGTGATCATAACATGATCAGATTTGATATCAGCCCTGGAATAAGTTCACACAGGAAATCCAATACAACAGCATTTAATTTTAAAAAAGGAGACTGATAACATGAGAAGAATGGTAAAAAAGAAACTTAAGAGGAACAGCTGCAAAGGTCAAAAATTTATATCAGGCATGGATGTTATTCAAAAATACCATTCTGGAAGCCCAGAGTAGATATATTTCATGTATTAAAAAAGGAGGAAATGGCAACCAGCATGGTTAACGAGTGAGATGCAGGAAGCTATTACAGTTAAAAACGAATACTTCAGAAGGTAGAAGAAGGACCCAACTGAAAATAATTGTAAACAGCACAAGGAATGGCTAACCAAATGCAAACTTTAGTTACTACTTTTTGTTAAATCCAGTGCTAATTAACAACATGGTCCTCAGAGAGCCACACCAAGCAAATGAAATACTTAATTACTAAGTGTGGTAGCCATCCTCATAGGAACCAACTGACGATGAATATTTGCATCAGGATCTCTTTTTATATATATATAATAAAGTGTCATTGCTTAATGATAAATAACTAATAACAAATTATCTTTAGAATAGTTCTGTCTGAATCCCCATCGACGCGTTTCAAGTTACTTCCTCAGGATCGGGGAACAGATTACTGCAAAATAAAAAAAACATCATTAAAGTTCTCAAAATGGTTCAAGACAGACATGTACCATATGACTCTTGGTCTTACCAGAACATTTCAAATTCTTAGAGTATGACTAATTCCATAGCTTTAAAGCCGAGACTTCAATATGGCCGCGGCATTCAAAGGAGGAACTAAAGTAATCGAAATCCCTGACGTAAAACGATTCCCACCAATCACAACTAAAGGCAGAACCCTGTTACCGAATCAGGACTAAGTCTACCAACCCATTCATACTGCTAGTGTTAGCCAATCACTTGATTACTTTAGTTCCTCCTTTGAACGCCGCAGCCATATTGAAGTCTCGGCTTGAAAGCTATGGAATTAGTCATACTCTAAGAATTTGAAATGTTCTGGTAAGACCACGAGTCATATGGTACATGTCTGTCTTGAACCATTTTGAGAACTTTAATGATGGTTTTTTTTTTTTAATTATTATTTTGCAGTAATCTGTTCCCTGACCCTGAGGAAGTAACTTGAAACGCGTCGGTGGGGATTCAGACAGAACTATTCTAAAGATAAGTTGTTATTAGTTATTTATCATTAAGCATTGACACTTTATTATATATATAAAAAAGATCCGGATGCAAATATTCATCGTCAGTTGGTTCCTATGAGGATGGCTACCACACTTAGTAATTAAGTATTTCATTTGCTTGGTGTGGCTCTCTGAGGACCATGGTGTTAATCAGCACTGGATTTAACAAAAAGTAGTAACTAAAGTTTGCCTAAAAAGATTCAACTTGAGAATTTGTGCATGTTTATTGTTTTAACCAAATGCAAGGCACTGACAAGGAATGTGAAGACAGATCTTTGAAAAGAAGATTGCACTGGAAGCAAAAACACACAGTAAAACATTTTTAGGTATATTAAAAGCAAAAAGCCAGGAAGATAATTGATTGGACCACTAGATGACCGAGGGATAAAAGGGACTCTCAGGGAAGACATGGCCATAGCAGAGAGATTAAATGAATTATTTGCTTCACTAAGGCTAATTATATCTAAAACTACATTTTATATAAGGTAACAGAGTATGACAGGTTTAGAAACACAGTGTATAACAGCAATTAAGTATGACAACAGCAGTACCTGCACTCAAATGTTAAGAATCAAAATAGAGTAAAGTAAGATGTGCAAATGAAGAGTTTGACATGTATGTAAGGTCCCGATGAATAGCAAAGGATTTCATCCTTACGGAGTGAATGGATGCTGTGGGGTAGTGTTCCTCACTGTGAATGCACGTTAATATAGAATGCATCAGCATAGTTTAAATGTCTTAAACAGCTAATAAATTAAGTCAACTCTATTTGAAATATGTTACATTGGATGCAATGTGATACATTTTGTAGAATACATATCATAAAATGGAGAGAAAAGTAAAGGAATAGGATAAGAAGTTTACAGACATGTCATTTATGATATCACACGTGCATTCATAATGAGGCCAGTATGCTCCATAGCCATCTTAGCCACTGGAGTGAGAATTGAATGAAGAATGCCGGTATAAGTAAGTGTTTATATTACAGTGGGGGTGTTAGTAAGTTGTAAAGAAATTATTTGTAACACTGTTCTTTGCTTTGTTAGAAAGTATTGTTGAGTCCTATGTGCTGATGCAGCAGAAGCGAAACAGGCTTGCCTACGTTGGCGGTGGACAGTGGATAATATAAAACAATTTTTGAGAGCTTAACTTAAAAAGCTAAGTAACCTGTCTTTATTGCACACAAGATTAATGAGAACAATAATGAAGTGACAAATCCCCTGAACCAGATGGAATTCACCCAAGAGTGTTAAAGGAGTTTAAGATTGCAATTGGAGAACTATTACAAACCCTAGCTAACTTGTCAATTAGAAATGGGCAAATATCGGACGACTTCAAAAAAGGATCGAGAGGAGAACCGGGTAACTACAGACCTTTGAGTCTTACATTGATTCATGGGAAGATGGTTGGAGCGCTAATCAAGGATAGTGCAACACCTGGAAAATCACGACCTGATGAAAGCCAGTCAACACGGCTTCCGAAAGGGGAAGTCATGTTTGACAAATTTACTTCAATTTTTTGAGAAGGTGAATAAACAAATCGATAGCGGAGACCCGGTTGATATAATTTACTTGGACTTCCAGAAAGCATTCGACAAGGCTTCTTAGGAAGCTACAAAGCCATGGAATAGAAGGGGACATACTGAGATGGATAGGCAAATGGCTGGAGAAAAGATTGCAGATGGTGAGCATAAATGGGAAGTTCTCGGACTGGGAGAAGGTGAGAAGCGGTGTGCCCCAGGGTTCGGTTCTTGGGCCCATCTTATTCAATATCTTCATAAACGACCTAGAAGAGGAAACAACATGTAATATAATCAAGTTTGCAGATGACACAAAACTATGTCGGGCAGTTGGGTTACAAAAAGACAGCGAAGAACTCCAGAAAGATTTGATACAGCTAGAGAAATGAGTGGAAAAGTGGCAGATGAAGTTTAATGTAGAAAAATGCAAAGTGATGCACCTGGGCAGGAAAAACAAGGAACACGAATATAAAATTTTAGGTGTGACACTGGGAAAGAGCGAACAAGAAAGGGACCTGGGGGTACTGATAGATAAGACCCTGAAGCCGTTGGCTCAATGCACAGCGGCAGCCAAGAAAGCAAACAGGATGTTGGGCATGATAAAGAAGGGGATCACGAGTAGATCGGCGGAGGTCATAATGCCGCTTTACAGAGCAATGGTCAGACCACACTTGGAGTACTGTATCCAACACTGGTCTCCCTACCTAAGGAAGGATATAACCCTGCTGGAGAGGGTTCAGAAGTGAGCCACGAAGCTAGTAAAAGGTATGGAGAATTTGAGCTACAAATTTGAGCTACCTCGGAAAACTGGGATTGTTTACCCTCGAGAAGAGAAGACTGCGAGGGGATATGATAGAGACTTTTAAAATACTAAAAGGATTCAACAAATTACAGCAAGAAACACCGTTATTCACATTGTCCAATGTGACATGGACAAGAGGTCATGAACTGAAACTTAGGAGCAGCAGGCCCAGGACAAATCTCAGGAAGTTCTTTTTCACACAGCGAGTGGTGGACGCTTAGAATGCCCTCCCTGAGGAGTTTGTGACGGAGACCACCATTCTGGGATTCAAGGGCAAGTTGGATGCACACCTTCTTGCAAATCACATTGAGGGATACGAGTTAACAAGGTCTTCATCAGGGAACACCTAGCTTAGCCTCCGCGTGTGCGGGTCGCCGGACTAGATGGACCTAGGGTCTGATCCGGTGAAGGCATTTCTTATGTTCTTATGTTCTTAATAGGAGGAAGGAGGATTTTTTATCCGATGAGGTTTTTTTCCTTTCTAGTTTGCAAGCAAAAGATAAGTTCTGGTAGCAAAAGGAGATCTGAGGTTCCCAACTACAGGAGTGGCTGAATCTACATGTCTCTTGTCATTTGCAGGACCCAGACCCAGAGGTATCCTGCGTTGTGTTTTCATTTGTTGTGGTGGTCTCAATGGTATAATTTAAATGTGTTTAAAAAAGAAAATAATGGATATATTACTATTAATCATTTCTATAGCGCTACTAGATATATGCAGCTCAGTACATCAAAACATAGAAGAGACAGTCGCTGCTCAAAACAATTTACAATCTAGTTAAGAAAGACAAACTGGGCAGGTGGGTTGGAGTTTGTTTTTGTTTTGTTTTTTTGCATTTCCTTTTTTTTTTAAATCTTTATTAAGTTTTCAAATTAACATAAGTACAAACAATATACATATAATAATAATCGCAATCAGCACTTATAATCCATCAATTACAATACAGAAATAATAAAACCCCCTCCCCCTTCAAATATTTTCAAACAGGGTATATAAAAGAGATATCCCCCCTCCTCCCACCCTCTCCTGGATGCGTGTTAAAACAATGGAAAATAAAGATAAAGACAATTATAACAAAGCCACAAAAGACGTCCATGGACCCCAAACTAATCTGAATATCTTATTATGCTCCAACATATCAGCGTTCATCTTTTCATACTTATAACATAGACATAAATTTGCCCACCAAAAAAGTATAACTAAGACGATCCCAAGTTTTCCAATTACGAATAACCATTTGCATAATAAGGAAAAGCCAACAGTTATATCTGTCCAATAAGGGTTTAGAATGCAATATCATCCCACATATGACAACATCATATGTCAATGGAATCGATGACTCCAATATGGTGGGTTGGAGTTTGGAATTGAAAGCAGCTTCAAAGAAGTGTGCTTTGAGTCTGGATTTGAATACTGCCAAAGACGGAGCTTGACGTACAGAGTCAGGCAGTTTGTTCCAGGCATGCGGGCAGCAAAGTAGAAGGAATGGAGTCTGGAGTTGGCCATAGAAGAGAAGAGTACAGATAACAGAGACTTACCCAATGAGCGGGGTGCCCGGGGGGAGGGGGAGTGTAGGGAGAGATGTGCCAGTAATCCTTGCCAACCTCAAGTTACGTGTTAAACCCTTAAAACAATCTTGTTTTGTCTCAGCTTTCGGCCATCTGTCTCAATAGCAAACTATGGGCCATCATTTGTCTCTGGGTGCATTTTGCCTTGAACACCCTTTTTGTTTCGGCTTTTCCCCCTCCTTGCAGAATATTTATTTATTAAAAAATTTATATACCGCATACAACTAAGCGGTTTACATATCACATACATTAAATCTTATTTCCCTGCGATTTCCACATATAACATAGACATAACTAGACAACATCATTAATATCCCACCCAATATAAAATGTTGATTTCAACAATTAAGGAAGCAAAAAGGCATTAGATCAGATGATCCATTTCAAGGTAGGTGACAAAACCGATCCACATATACAGGCAAAACTAGTCAAATTCCAACAATTCAAGAATTCAAACAAGCTTTAAATCATACATTGCTGTCAGCGCCTTATCTTTTTCATTTGTAAGCTATTTTATTTTATTTTATATTTTTTATTTCAGTTGCTATAACCACATAGATATTGCATGATATACAGGCTCTCAAGCCAAATAAGCATGAGCAAAAATGTATTCAGGGCAATCATGCACCTTGATCCTGGTTTTTGAAAATACCAGAGTGCTATTGTAACTATATGTCTGGTGGTGTTTGCATCAGTTTTACTCATGTAGCCTAACATAAATTTCATAACATAAATAATTACATGTACAAAGGTTGAGGGTCAGAACTATAGAATTCAATATATATTATATATTAGCATCTAGCGCGCATGGCAGTTCAGCGCTCTAGACACAGACGCTAGACGCTAATGCTGAATTGCCACACGTGCTAGATGCTAACGCCAGCATTGAGCTGCTTTAATTCTAGCCGCGTAGCATGGGTTTAGCGTGCGCGGAAATTCAGTGCGCGCTAAAAACGCTATTGCAGCTTAGTAAAAGGAGCCCTTGGAGTGCAGCATTCATTATTGAATAATATGTAGGGAGATTTGCACGTAAATCCAAATGAGTATCAATTAATGGCAACAATTAATTGTCAGTGGCTTGTTAATTAATTAAACTTCTCCCTCCATATTCACGGGGGATAAGTTCAAATGCGGCCCGTGAATAACTTTTCATATCATATTTGCAGGTTTGTGGTATAGCCCCCGTGAATACCGTGAAATTGTGAATAAAACTTATCGCTGTTATTTGTGATTGCTTTTAAAAACAAGCTAGGTATTGCAGTTCCTGCATTATACTACACGATATACTTTTTCTCCGATGCTGCCATTTGCCCCAACACACTAAAGAAAGTGCTAAAATTTTCTCTCTATACACTTTTCTACAACACTGTTGTTTGCCCGACCATGCTGAAAAAAACACGCAGAATTTTCTTGGCACTCCGGCATGATGTCATTTGGGGGCAGAGCTATCAAGGCAAAAAACGTGAATAACCAAAGTCACAAATATGGAGGAAGAAATGTAATTTGTATATGGATCTAAATTTGGCAACCTTTACAGAATCCAGAGGTAATCCAGCATTTTGCAGGTTAGTGCAGTTGTTCCCAACCCTGTCCTGGAGGACCACCAGGCCAATCGGGTTTTCAGGATTGCCCTAATGAATATACATGGATCAGATTTGCATATTTATCACTTCCATTATATGCAAATCTCTCTTAAGCATACTCATTAGGGCTAGCCTGAAAACCCTGATGGTCCTCCAGGACAGGGTTGGGAACCACTGGGTTAGTGTACACTTATGTCCATAAGTGTGGCAGCAAAATAAACACTACATTCCTCCCTCCATATTTGCGGGGGTTAGGGGCAGAGCCGAACCGTGAATAAGGAAAATTTGTGAATAATGTTTGGGCCGACTCTGACCCATTTCCGGACCTTACCTAGTGGTCTAGCAGTGGCATGGGAAGATCGCTTCTGCCCCCTTCAGAGCCGTCATCGAAAATGGCTGCCTTGAGTTCCCATTGTAGTCTCATGAGCCCACGGGAACTCACAGCAGCCATTTTTTATGACGGCTCTACATGGGCAGGAGTATAGGAAGATCGCTCCTGCCCCGTGTCACCACTAGACTACCAGGTAAGGTCCGTGCATGAAGTTGCCACCGCAGCTGCATCCATGGCTGAGGGCTGTGCTCCTGGGGTGGCTGCTCGCCTCCGATTGCCTCCCCCTCCAATCACCTCCACCTCCTCACCCCAATCCAAGTTCCGGAGCCAGTTCTGGTTGATGCGGGCTGCCTCCGAGCGATTCTCGGGGGGGGGGGGGGAGGTAAAAAATTGCAAATAGTCAAAACCGCGATTGCTGAAACCGCAAATAGAGAGGGAGAAGTGTATCTGTAAAGTGTGCATAAGCAGTATATGAAACCCCCATCTTTTATTTGAGTCAACCATTTTTCTTCCCTTTTGGGGGGATAAATGGGGGTCTCAACTTATATTCAGATCGACTTATATTCAAGTATATACGGTATATCCTCAAGATATGATTCTTGATTAGGAACAATATATTTTCTTCCTTATGTTATTTTTTATTTCCCCCTTCTGCTGTCTGTGTTGAGGTCCCAAGTGCTGAACACCATCAGGCATCTGTTACAAAATTATACAATTCGTTAGGCAGAATGTTAAGAAATGTACAGAATGTGCATGGGAGATGTTTTAGGTGCTCTTAATGATGTAGGTCATGTTTAATTCTATCAGGGGAATATGTAGAAAACTCTACTGCTGCTCTGAATGTACAGAATATATTTCAGCATCCGAACGTGGCTTGAATTGTTTTGTTCTCTTTTTTATCTGGTGCCTACATGCACAGATGTTTCAACCGCACGACTCAGAGCAAGATCTACAAGCTTGATTATGTTTCAAAAACATGAAGTGAGATGCCTGTAATATCATCTAATCTAATCTTCAATTTATATACCGGATCATTTCCCGAAGGAACTCGATTCGGTTTACAGTTCATTAAAAATAAGATAACAAACTAATAGAGATGTCCAAATGGAGAGAGTACTATTAGTTAAGATTAGATAGATAGTTAGTTGATGTTCGTCGACTGGTGATCTTAGATAACTATGGCGTAAACAACCAAGTTTTTAGATCTTTCCGAAATTGATGTAGCTGACCTAACAGTCTTAAAGAATCTGGTAGTTTATTCCAAATTCCCACCAGTTTAAATGAAATAGTTTTACTGCGCTTTCCGGCACATTTGAGTCCTCTAGAGGATGGAAATGATAGTTTATAAATTGTTGTAATCCTTGAATGACAGGATCTAATAGCATTCCAACATAGAGAGATTGAAGGATCAAATATTCCATAGAGGAATTTAAAAACAACACATGCACACTTAAACTGTAACCTAAGACAAACTGGAAGCCAACAAAGCTTTCTCAACAACAGGATACATGATCATATTTTCTCTTTCCAAAGATAAGTTTGGCCGCTGTATTCTGTATCAACTGTAGTCAATCTAGACTGCCCTGTTTAATACCCAAATATACAGAATTACAATAATCCAACTGAGCAGGCACAGTGGACTGTACCAATAATGTGTAGTGTTCCTGATAGAATAATGACCTGACTTTTCTCAGCATACGCCTGTACTACTCCTTCTGATATTTCTTAAGTCATGGTATGTCTATTGTATTTTCAAAATGATGCACAAAGAGTCACATGTTCAAAATTAGAGCAATCTGATATTTCTTTTCACACCACCATGAGGCATGGATCTACTATAATCGAACAAAGGCCACAAGATGCATTTGTGGACACTCCTGTTCTTTTGCCTCTGTCTTTGGGCTCGCTGTTGCACAGCATGCCCTCCCAGTGGCTTTGTGGATTTAGACTTACAAATATCATCAGGAAGTACTTTTTCAGAGACAGTGGGAAATGTTGGAATGACCTCTCAAGTTCCAGGTTCCAGTGACAGTTTATTTGTATAAGTATAAATAAAGAATCTTGCATCAAAATCTTTTGGCTCCAAGGACTGATTCCACTTTGTGTGTTTGTGGATATTTATAAATCTACCACCCTGTAATCTCAATTCATATCCTCTAGTTCTACCATTGCCTCATCTCTGGAAAAGATTTATATGTATATTAATACCTTTCAAATATTTAAACATCTGTATCATATCTCTCACTCCTGCTTTCCTCTAGGGTTTAAATATTCAGGTACTCAAGTCTCTTTTCATATGTCTTTGGCACAATCCTCTTACCATTTTTTGTCTTGATCATTTCTCAAATAATACAGTTGAATTTAAGAAAAAAAAAAGCCATCTAAAACAGTCAAGACATAGAGATATGCATGAAATTTAAGAGCTAGTGGGTGGTTAAATAAAGGAAATAGATGCTTTGACCACTTCAGATGGTCCTAAAGAAAGTTGATGATCCTCAAACCAATACAAATGCACCTGTCAAGTGTAAACAATAACCAACATTTCATATGCAAATGTGATATTATTAAAAGCTGAATAAACCATTTTTTACATTTACTGAAAGAAACTAGGAATATTCAATCTGGTACATTAATAGAATTAAAACAATTGCCAATGCAAATCCAAGAGGAAATGTGTCTGCCAATAAGGGTAAATAATGTAATAAAGCATTTGAAATAACTAGATGCAGGAAAATACAGGGCTTAGTTGGGATCTCTCTGAAGTGTTCAAATATGGTGGTGAGATCAACATTTTGTTTCTGACTTTATAAAAAAAATATATGTATAAAAATGCAGATCTTAGTCATGAGGCCATATAAAGCATAAAATAAAGATAAAAAATTTATAGAAGAGGAATAAGAGGCTGTGATGTTGTTAAATTGCCTCTTTTTTTAGTGGTTTCACAGAAGAATATTCATTTTCAAAGAAGAGTAGCCTAATGGTTAAGGCAGTCGCTTTAGAATAATAATAATAATAACTTTATTTTTGTATACCACAGTACGACAACAGTTCAGAGCGGTTTACAGAGGAACAGACTGTACACAGACAGCAATGTTACAGAAAAGACTTTCAGGTTACCTTAGCAAGTCAAGAGTAGTCAGGTATATCCGGAGGCATATCAGAGATACAAGGCAGGAAGGGAGTCAGAGAAATTTATCAGAGATAGGTTTTGATTGATTTCCTAAAGGTTTGGTAGGAGGGTGCATTTGAAATGAAGGTGGTGAGACATTTATTCCATTTGCCTGCTTGGAATGACAGAGATCTATCAAGGAATCTCTTGTAGATACAACCCTTTAAGGATGGGAAGGCAAACAGGTAGGCATTACGTGTGTGGGTGGGGCCTGGAAATTCAAAATGGTGCGACAGGTAGATTGGAAATGAACCTGTTAAGGTTTTGAAGCAGAGGCAAGCAAACTTGAAGATGATCCTTGCCTCCATTGGCAGCCAATGCAGTTTTCTGTAATACGGGCTTACATGATCCGACTTTTTAAGACCATAGATGAGGCGGATGGCAGCATTCTGAATGACTCTCAAACGTTTGATGGTTTTCTCAAAAGATCCCAGGTATATAATGTTGCAGTAATCTAAGATGCTTAAGATTAGAGATTGAACCAGCAGTCAAAAAGAGAGGAAGTTTCCAGAGGGTGCAAAAGCATTTTTTAACTTGAGCATTAATATGGTCTTCGAAAGTCAGGCATCGGTCCAGGGTGACTCCATGGATTTTGATAGTAAGATTAATTGGGTAATTTAACCCGTTTAATTTCAAAGAGGTATTTGTTAACTTGTAGTTAGGACTTGCCAAGAAAATCTTGTTTTTTGGGGGGTTCAGTTTTGATTTGAATTGTGTAGTCCATTGTTCTACCTTAGTGAGGACAGATGAGGTGAATTGTTCCGTTTCTTGTGTCAGAGAGGTTATAGGAATGATAATTGTGATGTCATCTGCGTATATATACGATTTCAATTTTAAATCAGACAACATAAGTCACAATGATGCCATGTAGACATTGAATAGAGATGGGGAGAGAGGGGATCCCTGTGGAACTCCGCAGGGATTACACTAGGATTGGGAGAAGGTTCTGTCACAGTGAACCTGGTAAGTGTGTTTTTTTAAGAAGCCTGTAAACCAGTTTAATACCTGTTCAGAAATGCCAATAGAATTGAGGCATCTGAGCAGAATATCATGGTCAACAAGGTCAAAGGCACTGCTCAAATTGAACTGAAGTACCAGTGCGTTTTTTCCCAGGGAAAACAAATGGAAGAGGTAGTCAGTCAGCGAAGCTAACACAGTTTCCGTACTGTAATTTGTGTGAAAACCAGACTGAGTCGTATAGAATGTTGAACTTCTCTAAGTAGTTCATGAGATCAAGGTTAACTAGACCTTCCATTGGTTTTAGGTATGTTGACAATGGGTCTGTAGTTGGTAACTGAAGAGACTGGCTTCTTGGGGTTTTAAATAATAGGAGACACAAGGATATGGCCGAGGTCCACCGAAAAGTGGCCAGTGGACAAACATAGAAAAACCCAGTTGAAGAGTTCAGCTTTGAATGGGAAGGGGGCTGATTTCATGATAGACAGTGGGCAGTTGTCTAATAGGCAATTGGGTTTTGCATATTTAGAGTAGAGCTTGAGAAATTGGCTCCAGTCTGGATTTTCAAAATGATTCCAGATCATGTCAGCAATTGAACCTTCCTTTCCTAAAGCAGGTTGGTTGATTATTGGTTCTATGCTGATGGCTACAAGAGGCGATTTCAAATTATGAATTTTAGAGGCAAAGTAGTTGGCTATGTTTGCAGCAGAGGGTGGGAGGTCTGAGTTGGAACGTTTATGTAGATCAATATCAAACAGAGAATTGACTATTCTGAAAAGTTCTTTGCTGTTCAGCGAAGGAAAATTAATTGTTTGGGAATAATGTTTACAGCACTTTTCTTTAATCATTCTCTTATACTCTTTAACTTTTAGTCACCTGTTGAATCTGTCGTTATCTTTCCCTGATTTACACCATGTTCTTTCCAATTTATGTACTTCTCGTTTTAAAGCTAATAGGTCAGCATCATACCAGCTGTCTGATAGATGATGTGTTTTCTTACATAGTTTCAATGGTGCAATATTGTTTAGAACCTGATCACTGAAATTTTTCCATTCTAAGATGAAATTTGGGTCTAAGTCAGAGTTGGATATTAAGCTGTAGTGCGACCAAAATTCTACTGGGCTCAATTGTCCTCTTGTCCAAATTGTTTTCTCTTTAAGATTGATTCTTGGTTTCCTTTTGGGTTGTTTTTTGATCCAGCATAATTCAAAATTACAAAGAAGGTGATCCGACCAAGAGATGTTAGCCCAGATTTCACCTTTAAAACTTACACTGGGGGTAGTTGGGACATTGGAAAGAAATGTAATCAAATCTAAGTGGTGTACCTTTCCTATGTGTTTTTGTCAGGGGTGGCTTGGAAAAGCCTTGCGATTGTGAGGAAGGAAAGTAGATCTGCTACATTGGAATTCTCTTCCTGCTCGAGGTGAAAATTAACATCACCAGCTAAAAGATTGTGGGCGCCGGCTGTCGAGTTTGTTAGGAGGAATTTGTAGAGGTCTTCTTTTGCTAGGTTCCATTTGTTAGGGGGCATATAAAATATCAAATTATAACGATCAAATTATCTTTACAGTCCACTTTGGATATTTTGCAAGTGAGAATTTCCAGATCATTGGTTATTTTAGAGTCTAGTACTTGAAACTCAAAATGATCTCGGAGAATTATAGCTAAGCCACCTCCTCTTTTTGAGTTTCTAGATAGAGGAATAATTTTGTAATCTAAAGGTAGTATATCACCTATGATAGCATCCTGGTCGGAAATTAGCCATGTTTTGGTTAGAAGTAAAATATCTAGGTGGGTTTCTTCCAGCCAGTCTTTGACTAATTGGGCTTTGTTCCTAACCGAGCGAATGTTCAGATACGCTCCAGAAATGATGTCCTGTTCCGAAGGAGTTGAGGGCTCAGCACACTGTAAGTTTTTTTAGGAATCATTTTCTTTTGTGTATTGGTTGAGAGGAATGGCATGTGGCATTAACCACAGAGATTGGGAAAGGACCTGTTTCCGTGTTATCATGAAGGACACGATGGGGGCAAAGTGATTTTTCAGGCCCAGTGATTCTATCCCATGTAGAATAGGTTGGGATTTGTTCAAATGCTAGGGCTCTTGAAACCAAACCTCTCGTACCTAGCAAGTAGAGAAGGAGAAAGGCTATAAACTTTTGTGTAGAATTGAGTATGTTGACGCTGAGATTAAAAGAAAGATTTAAAGAGAGTGGAATTAAAACCTACCAATCGAAGGGAGGTGGGGCAGGCTGATCTGGCAGGCAAATACTTATCGGATTATTCAATCATGCAAATATTTAAATTATCTGGAATCAAGGCTGATCATGCGAGTACTTATTAGATTAACCAGACATGCAAATACTTAGGTTGTCCAGTCATGCAAATAGTTATCAGTTTGACCAGTGGTGGGAGACTTATTTGCTCCGCTCAGTCGCTTCGCAAAGGCGCGTGCTAAGGCGCACACGCCTTTGCCGTGCACCTTAGCCGGCATGCCAAACGGCTGGGCTCTGTTCACGCCACTGAAATTTAAACTGTTCCCGGCAGGCCTGGGATGGGTGGAGCAAGCTCTCACACCCGATGGGACCGGGGCCGGAATGAAGCTCCGAGGCTGAGCCGGTCCATTTGCTGTTGGTGCTGCTGGTGAGTTTCCCCCCTCTGCAGATCAAGTCTGCAGGTCAAATCTGGCAAATTTCCCCCCTCTGCAGGTCAGGTCCTTTTGCTGCTGGTCCCTCCTCTTCAGGTCAGGCTCCAAGGCTGTGCCAGTCCGGCAGCTGCAGACGTCGGTGACTGGTGTGGGTGACTTTCCCACCTCTGCTGAATTCAAATTGCTCCCAGAAGGCCTGGGATGGGCGGAGCAGGCTCTCACGCTCAGCTGGGCCGGGGCGGGAATGAGGCTCCGAGGCTGAGCCGGTCCATTTGCTGTTGGTGCCACTGGCAAGTTTCCCCCCTCTGCAGGTCAGGTCAGTTTGCTGCTGCTGCTGGCGAGTTTCCCCTCCCCTGGTTCAATTTCCACTGTGGCTTCTTGTAACTCTGGGCAAGTCACTTAGCCCTCTATTGCCAGCTACTAAATAAGTGTCTGTCTATAATATAGTAACACAGTAATTGACGGCAGATGAAAACCTGAATGGTCCACCTAGGCTGCCCATTAGTTATATTCATAAAAAAAAAAAATGATTAAATTAACATGTCTCTTCTTTAATATTTCTGGAAAATAGACTTTAAAGTCCACCTGGTATTGTTCTAGATTCCAAATGCTGAAGCTGCCATCCAAGCTCTCTCCAGCCTAACCAACTATCCTGTTTGCAGGATATCTACCATAAAGTCTGGTCAGTAACAACCTCATATTCCAAGTTAGTGGCGTTCCCATTGATGGCCTCCCCAGCCCATCCTACACCAAATCACCACATATGGGGCACAGACTGTGCAAGTCTGTCCAGCCTTAGGGCTAGATTCACTAAGCAAACCGATTGTGTACCGATTGGTTTGTGACCCCTTTGCGACCCGATTTTACTCCGGCCTGATTCACTTACCTCTCTGCCGATCCAATTCCAATCTGTGCATCCAAATGAGGGGAACGATATGCAAAGTAGGTAGGGATGCGATTCACAAAACAAATTTTGTGAATCGACTGGGCTGACCGATCAACCCAAGAAGCGACTGCTGGGGACCAGTCACAAACGTTCTTTCTGACTCTCCAGCTCCATTGCGGCCCTTCTTTCTGTCCTGCTCTCTGCACACCCTGCTCTCTGCTGCCCCAACAATTATCTCTCTGTCCCGAATCTCTCCTGCCTGCTCTGCCCCAAATCTCTCCTGTCTTCTGCCCTGCTCTCCCCCAAATCTCTCCTGCCTGCTGCCCTAAATCTCTCCTGCCCTTCCCTGCATAGCGAGCCTGTGGTTTTAAACCGCAGGTTTAAGCAGGTTAAAACCATGGGCTCGCAAAGAAGTTGAGAGGTTTAAAAAAAAGTTTTAAAAATAGAGGCTGTTACCGCCGGGGATTGAGTTGGACCCTCCCCAACCCCCCAAAAAAACACAGCAAACAAACACCAATGCATGCGCAGACCATCTACAGGAAAGCAGATGGTCTGCGCATGAGTCTGGATTTTTAGCGCATGCATAAGATTAGCGCGCACTAGCCGGAAAATTACCGCATGCTTAAAAGGTGGCGGTAGCGGCTAGTGCACGCTCTAAAATCGCTAGTGCACCTTTGTAAAAGGAGCCCTAAGTGGTGTACAATAAAATAAAATGTAGGAGAGTAATACAATACTATGGTGGTCAGATAATGCGGCAAAAGCTAGTTTAGGGATATGAGCCTTGAAAAAACCTGCTGGGTGAAACATGTTGGCACAAATGTCCCTATAAGTTCGATCACTTAACTAATATAAGCTAAGTACTTTTAAGTATCATTAAATAATCCTCACTATAAAGTTTGAAAAACTAAGAATGCTAATTTAGTATGGCCCAGTGAAGATATGATACATGAAGCCTGATACAGTGAAGGTACTTTGAGTCTCACGGTGGTACCTCTGAGGGTCTGTTAGCATTAAAACACCTTATGACTATTTCATTGATAAGTGTGAGTCTACGGAAAAGGGTATAGAGGATATATCCTTCTCCTATCCATACATGAAATGAGGAACAGTCAGTAAGTGTTGATGTGACAAATGAAGAGTCCTCTGTGGGGAATATTTAAATAAAAAGCTAAATAGGAAAGATGGAAGACTACTGGATAAAATCTGGAAGGAAAAAATATAGTATTTAAAAGGGATTTGATAAGAGACAGGAAGAATATGATCTGCTTTTAAAAGAGGTGTAACATGGTCATATTTGGAATGACGGTAAAGTAGTTTGACAGCGGTAGTTTGTACTAATTGATGAAGATCATAGTTTGGAAGACTGATAAGAATTGAATTACAGTAGTCAAGCTTTGAGAGAACTAGGGAGTGTGTAAGAATACAGAGAGGACCAGGCTGGAAAAGTGAATGAAGAGAGCAGATTTGACAAAGAGCAAGAAAAGAATATCCTTGAGATATGAGAATGAGAGGATAGGGCACTATCATAAATGCTAAGAGCTTGGTTGTTATTGTAAATGGTAAAGTGGTACCTTTCATACTGAAGACAGATGGATTTAGAAATTGAGTTTTTGAGGAGAAGAACATTACTGCTGTTTTCTCAAAGTTAATTTTCAATTTGTTGGATGTAAGCCAGTCAGCGATTTTGTTGAGTTTGGCAGAAATAGATGAGAAATAAGATGACAAGTGGGAATCTAGTGGGAGAAGAAGCTGAATATCATCAGTGTAGATGATAAAGGTGAATCCGAGGGACTGGAGAAGGAGGGGCAAAGAGGCAAGAAAAATATTGAAGAATACTGGTCCCAGGACTGAGCCCTGAGGAATAGCAGATTGAAAGTGGGAATTGGAGAAAGTATTAGAGTGATGAACTGCATATGTACTTGCATTGTGGTCCACTGAGTCAAAAGCTGCAGACATGTCAAGAGAGAAAAGGACTGAATCCCAATTACTGTCAAGAATTAGTCCAATATAATTTAAAAGACCTAAAAGTGTATGCTCTGTTGAATGATTAGGGCAGAAGTCTGTCTGATGTGGGTGAAGTGCATTGATGTTTGTTAGTAATTAAGAGTTGGATTGCAACTACTTTTTCAATTACTTTGGAAATAACTGGAAGATTAGAAATAGGTCTCATTGGTCAAAATAACTTTGTGGACATCAAAGCTTACTGAAATAGTAAGGTGACCCAAAAGTTTTGCCTCTCTAAAAGTGACTGGCCATTTTATTGGAATAATGACATCAATTAATTCATTATTAAACATACGTAGTTGGTATATCTTCCAATTACAATCCATTTACAAGTTGCATACTTCAGCAATATTCTATTGGTTGTATTCAAGTCACATGGTTTCTGATTAATCTTACTTCATTAGTACTTTTTCTTAGCAACAATGACTTAACTCATCATATGCTATTGGTTTCACCTCTGTCAGCAATAGAAGGAAGTGAACAACATGCTCACCAAGGACATGTTGACCTTGTAGACATGCTCTATTCTATTGCAAACTTCTAGTTTACAAAAACTTTCTCATTTGCTAGACAATACACTTCTGTAGGCTACAATCACATGGTTATAGTCACATGATTTCCCCTAAGTCTACAAGTGACAAATATGTTAGTGTAACCCTTGGTTTATTTTCAGGGAACTGTTATGTTATGGCTCCAGCATCTTGTTTCAGACATTAAACCAAAATATTGTTCTATAACAGAAAAAAATATGTACTCTGTGTGCTTATTCATATTATGCTGTGTCACAAGTCTGAAGTATGTCCATTATTCAGCTACATCTTTTTATATATAATATTAGTATCTTTTAAAGTCTTAACTAAAATTGTATCTAATACATATTGATTAAGGGGGCCCCCTTATATCCTTCGTAATACAATTATCACCATCAAGCTACAACATAATAGTGGGCTCAGATCTTTGGTTATTTAACAGAGGAGTGACATTTGCTTTCTTCCAGTCATTTGGAATATCAGCAACGGAAAGACTGTTGTTGACCATCAATAATAGGAGCTCAAGGGGTAGTTCTAGAAAGTGCAAAATAAGAGAAGAAGGGATCAAGTCAGTGAGAGAGGATAGTTTTAGAAATGTAATTATTTTCTTCAAGGAAGTGGTGGTTTGAAGATTAAAAGAAGCTAGCGAGGCTACCACCATTATAGGTATAAAGGGAAAAGGGGAATCAGTTGGCGGGCAAGTGACAGTCGAAGGTGTATACAATAATTATTGCTCTAAATTAATTATGAAATCCTGAGGCAAAGTCTTCAGAAGTAAAAGAAGAAGGAAGAAGAGGAGGGCTGAATCAGAGAGGGAGTATAGTAGACAATAAAGACATGAGAAAATTAGATAATGTTTGAGAACATTGGAATTGTATGTGCATTTAGCATTGTGCAACATGTAAGAGTTCCACTGAGAGGTACTTTTAAAGTCATACAATGTTAAAAAGAAGGGCTTTGGTGCCAAGACTGGTGCTTTGAAGTTGGCAGCACAGGAGTATAAGACCCGAGTGGTACCAGGGCTTTGAAGAGCGACCCTGTGAAGAAAGGGGATATATGGATGCAGAAAGATATCTAGTAGACTATTTTGTGACATCATTTTTTTGTGCTGCAGCTGTGACATTGAGAATGACATGGGGACAAATTTGTCCCCGTCCCGTCCCCGTGAGTTTTGTCACTGTCCCTGCCCCATTCCTGTAAGCTCTGCCTTAACCACACAAGCCTCGAACACTTATGATTTTAAAGTATTGAGGCTTCTGCCGATGAGGACGGAGCTTGCAGGAACGGGGCAGGGGCAGGAAAAGAACTCATGGGGATGGGAAGGGAAAATGGGTTTCTGTGGGGACAGGGAAAAATGTGTCTCTGTGTCATTCTCTCCTTTGATGCTTTTCACTTTGGACAGTGTTCTTTCATATTTACTTGCATAACTTACCAATTTAAAGTTGTGCAGTTTGCATTTTGCCTTTGAGATTTCTTCATCTTCATTAGATTCCCAAAACTGAGGAACATAAGAACATAAGAAGTTGCCCCCGCTGAGTCAGACCAGAGGTCCATCTTGCTCAGCGGTCCGCTCCCGCCGCGGCCCGCTCCCGCCGCGGCCCATCAGGCCTAGTTCCTGAACAGTGATCCCTGATTAATTTTATAACTTTTAATCCCATCCCTATAATCTACCTTTACTTTTATCTGTACCCCTCAATCCCTTTGTCTTCCAAGTACCTATCCAAAGCTTCTTTGAACCCCTGTAGCGTGCTCCTGTTTATCACATCCTCTGATAGCGCGTTCCATGTATCCACCACCCTCTGTGTGAAAAAGAACTTCCTAGCGTTTGTTCTAAACCTCTCCCCTTTCAATTTCTATATCAGAATTGGAGAAGTTATCAAAATGTTGTATAGCCTGAAGAGTTGCAGAAATGGTAATAGATTTAGAAGGGAGAGCGGAAGGAGAGATATATGGTAAGCATACCATGTTTTCTGGACACCTCACAAGCTGTTTCGAGCTGGACTTAGGGATTCTAATCTTTGCTGGCATTGTTCTGCAGAACTGGGCGATCTTCATCATATGATCTACGCATGTCCCATTCTCGCTTCATTTTGGACTAAAGTATGGGGACTTATTCGGCGTATATTACCTATCACATCTGAATTCACTTTTGACATTCTCCTCTTTAGGGCTCTGGCAGTGATAGACCCACTTACCTCTAGTCAACAATCTCTCCTTAACATACTGATTGCCCTTACGATCCAAATGATCCTACACAACTGGAAATCTGCAGATACCCTTAACATTGTGTTTTGGTGGAACTCTGTTCTCATGATTCATTCATATGAGATCAAAGCGGCAGAATTCTCTAATAGATCCCTGACCGTATCTCGCATTTGGGAACCTATTCAACACTTTTCTTTATAACCGTTGACTCTCCAGATGGCTATATTCTGAGCTACAGTTCCCTACATTTGATATATATAACTATTTATTATGGATGTTGATGCCCGCCCTGCTCTCCTTCTTATTGATCTTCTCCTTCTTTTCCACTCATCTGGTTTATCCGCTTCATATCACCTGATTTCTTCCTCTCTTTTCTTTCCTCCTCCTCTCCAGGATTATGATACATTTGGCATTGAGATATCATGGTACCTTATTATGGTCAAGATGATTTACTTTACTTTCATATGTCATGGTACTAGTGTTTGCTAAGGCATCATTTTTTTTCATTGTATGTTTATCATTCTCAATGCATTCCTTACCGAATACTTTTGTGTTTTATTTTGTCTTTGAAAATCAATAAACATATTTGAACTCAATTTCTATATGTGTGAATGTCTATCTGCCCTATCAGAAGTTGCTTCTTTTTTTAACAAATGAGAGAATGGTAGTTTCTGATTGTTAATGGACCAGTTAGTTTATCCAACCTATTCCTTCTTAGAAAGTTGGAATCGGTGATTCCTCTCGGGATTATGTTCAATCTTTCTCACCACAAAGATGGAGTATAGTCCAAAGCAGGTTCATGTAGATCAAAAGCTGTAACAATATCATATGCCTTTACCACATAACCTGTGTTTCCTGGAAGAGCGGTGATCAGCTTTAAGGCTCTGTCCTCCAATAATGGCACATGCCAATTTGTCAGAAGTGAAATGAGATGAGATAATGTTCTGAGTGAAAGCAATTTAAAATGTCAGTTTTCAATGTGGAAACCTAAGCCAGGAAGCACAAAATGTAATCTGTTTTATGAAGTCCTTTTAGAGAGAGAAAGAAAAGAATATCCTGACCTGAGGGCTACATGTCTCCAGATGTCAGTAGGGCCAAAGGGCTTAATTAATCCCTCAGCATTTATAGGAACCACTGCCAGAGCAGCATAGGTAGAAGATTTATTGAGATTAAGACGAGACAGACATTTCAGTTTTCACTCAGCAGCAGAGATTTTGTATTGCAGCCAGAAAGCTTGATAGTTGCCCAGGAACTAGGGCAATGCAGATAGAGAACACAACACGCTCCAAGTAAAAGGCCTTTCCCTCAGGATCAGAATTGGACCTGGTGGCAGTCAGAAAGTTCATTAAGGGGCTTTTTTTTTTTTTTTTTTTTTTTAGTAAAGTGTGTTAAGTAGTTGATGTGAAAATAAATGTGCACTGTTACCCACAAGCATGTTAATTATTACTGAGCTGACATGACAGCATGCGCTGATTTTGTTAGGCGGCAGAAATTGGGAGGATTACAGAGAGAGAACAAGTATTGACTGCTTATTGCAGGTAGCACAGGGTTGTTACCAGGTGCAGATACTTTAAAAGATGGTAAGTTCTCCCACACTAATTGTAAATAACTTTAACCCAGGGTAAATAACTTTTTGGTGCATAAATGTGTATTAATTTGAATGAATGTTGTATTTATATATTTTTTATACTTTATATATTAGTTTTAGCTGTAATACGATAATATATATTAGAAATGATAATTTTCTTTTTTTTTCCTTCTTCCTTTTCTATTTTTAATGGAGTTATTTTCACAAATTTGATTGAGTTGTGATGTACACCCGCTTTGATCCTTTTTGGCTGTATAGGCAATATATAAAGATTTTAATAAACATAAATATAGACAGTTATTGCAGCAGACATGTAGGGCATGCCTCAAAGCATTTGCAGTTACTGCGTGTTAGATGTTAAAATGCAGTACAGTAAGTGGGAAAACTTGCTACACTTTAGAAAAATATGCCCTCTGTGCTTTCAAATTGCATCTCCCATTCCTTGGTTCTAGAATTCTAAGGTGTGTAGAACAGTTGACCCAACACTGGATTTGCTATCAATCTGAGCTCTTTGCTTCTTTATAATAATAATAATAATAACTTTATTCTTATATACCGCCACAATCTTGCGACTTGAAGTGTAGTATGTGGGTATTTTAATAGAAGATATTTTTAACAAGCAAAGTTTAATGCTATGAGAGAGAGTAAATCAAAAAGTAAAGGCAAAATAGATTTAATGGCTTTAATAGAAGTCACTGTGAGCAATTGAACATATCACTTTTCCACATAGTCCCCATGCAAGATGACACATTTGTTGTATCATTCAACTAGCTTCTGCATTCCTGCAGAGAAGATTTTCAGCTGCTCCCAAAGCCAGGTGAACACTGCTTCCTTTACTTTATCATGCTTTGTCTTTTGCTCTCTGGGTCGTAGTGATGCACCCATGTCTTGTCGCCATGACAGTTCCTTCCAGAATACTCAAATCTTCTTCATACCATCTCAGGAACTGGGTTACAACCTCCACACGCTGTTGCTTGTACAGATCAGTAAGCTGTTTGGGAACCCATCGCGCACAGACTTTCCTGTATCCCAAGTCATCATGCATTATGGAAAATGCAGATCCATAGCTGATATCCAAATTTGCAGAGAGTCACTGTTATCTGTCAGTCTTCTCTAATCAAGGCATCCACTCTGTCAATGTGCTCTTGTGTGTGCGATGTTGATGGGCAATCAGAATGACCTTCGTCGGTTACAGCTGTTCTTCCCACTTTAAACTTTCATTGATTCATGATGATATCTCCATACTGAGTCAATATCCGATGGTGAATTTCTATAGGTTTCACTCCCTCTCCCAAAGAAAGTGCATTACTGCATGTTGTTCTTCAATGGTGCAAACTTGCAATGGAGTATCTATGGGCCTCTTCTATTAAACTGCGCTAGCAGTTTTTTAAAATTTGTTTATTTATAACTTTCAAATGAAATTCACAAGAATACATCTTGCTGCAGGAAACAGAGAAGAAAAAAACGCTAGCTGTTTTTAGCACGGTGAGCCGTGCTGAATTGCCCACACTGCTCCCGACGCTCATAGAGTTCCTATGAGCATCGGGAGGAGCACAGATCATGCAGCGCGCCAGCCTGTACTACATAACTGCTTCCGGAGTTTTGTAAAAGTGGGGGTATGTTTCTGACCTCATGGCTGCCACATGACTAAAGGCCGAGCGCTGCACTGTGCATGGACAAACTATCCAACAGGCAATATATGAGTACATATGTTGCATTTTGCTAGCTCTGTTCTGGTTATCACTTAATTTAACAAATTGCAATAATTTATTTTATTTGCCCTCATACAATTTCAGCAAATAAAGGGGATAAACTATCTGTTGGAATATAATTAGTAAGAAATGATCACACACTATTTTGCTGTGACTAATATGAACCATTGGAAGGAGACCTCCTTGGTCTGAAAGTGCTGAACATAAAGTGAAAAAAAATGTAATATATATTTGAAAATATTACTTTTTTCTAACAGGAACCCACATATGAATGAATAACAAAGCACTATTCCCTTTATTTATTCAGCTTCATTAAATTTCACTTATCGAGAATACATGTAGGGACTGAGGGCTAGTGCCCAAGTCCAAATTGGATGTGCAAAACCTCACTTGAGAGAACTCCCAATTTTTCCCTAGACATCAGCTGAGGGCAGAGCAATGGGAAAAGGACTGCTTGGTCGAGTACCCCTGATGCAGGTGTACTTTGTGCGCTGAAACACAGAACTGTGGTTGGGTTTTGCACATCCGATTTGGACACTAATAAATAGTATATCATCCTGCTGGCTTTGCTTGATTATTGGAGAATCCATTGTCCCATCCCACTGTTTTTGCTGTTCCAGCTAAACAGAACAGCGATGAGTTGGATCACTTTAAAGCGAAGATGAAGCTGAGAGCGATTCTTGGTGAACATACATTATAGTTGCAGTACTCTTTGTACTCAAAAAGTATATTAGGCAAGAAATTTTAAATGTGTCCTTCTTCACTGTACTTTAACTTAAGTATTAAAATATACATTTATTTTTACTATTTTATTTATTTTTACTATTTATTTATTTTTACTATTTTACTATTTTATTTATTTTATTTATTTTTAATATTTATTTATTTTTACTATTACTTAAGTTCTTGACCTAATACTTCAAACAACACTGAATTTGTACTCTTAAGAACAGCACACTTAGGGCATCATGGGTAGGCACAGAAGTGTCAAAATATAAACCATTTTATAAAGACAAGCAGGTACCTATACTGCCTGCACAAAACAGGTACATTGGCTGGAGGAGCAGCAGGTGATCAATGTGGATTTAGTCAATAAAGTGGAGGACCTGAAGCAAAGCTGCCACGGCAGCCTCCACTTCAGGCATGTCCCCAAGATGCTGGAATATGGCATGTGTGAAGAGGTCGTCCAGACTAGCATGATGATTTTGCTGGCAGGCTAGGAGGGCAGTTCAGCTGAGCTCATGGTGAAGAATTATTGTGCTCACCATGCATTGAGTGGCTCAAAACAAAATGTTGCAAAGGATATTGCTGTTATTCTTAATAAGCAAAGCCCATGGGAATTTTAGATAAAGATATGAGTGGAGTAGAATTGTTGCCAAACTGAGGTCTTCCCAGATATTTCTTTAGCAATGCTTATGTAGGCATTGGGAACCCAAGGAGGTAACTGAACTAAAACAAACAAACCTATCTTCCTTGCAACAGAGAGCTGATGCTACAGTAGATTTATCTCAAGCAATGTATTAGTGGTCAGACATTACTGTGATGGCTTGGGGAAATCCACTGCTTATTCCTAGGATAAGCAGCATAAAATCTGTTTTACCTTTTGAGATCTAGCTGGGTACTTGGGACCTGGGTTGGCCACTGATGGAATCAGGATACTGGGCTTGATGGACTTTCAGTCTGTCCCAGTATGGCAATTCTTATGTTCTTATCTTGTCCCAGAATATTTGACTGTACATTTACAAGAACACTTAAGATGGTAATTTAGCCCTGTAGCCAATACTTACTTTAACAATATCAATATTGTACATAACATATCTGTAAATCGGGAACCATGTTTATCTTTTGACCAAGGAGCAAATAATAATTCTTAAAAAAAAATCAAACAAACAAAGAACACGGGAGCTGATAATGGACTAGTGAATGGATAAATTATTCCTATAACTTTCTATGGCTATTTAGTATTCTTAGAAGTGTGATTACTAGTGCATATTAAAGGAATAATACATGATTTTGGTCAAATAATAATGCAACATGAGGTAAATTATAATAAGATGCAAAGCACGTAAAAGCATACAAAGCACCTCATTATTCTGCTAATTCAGTAACACTACATGGGTTTAACTTCACAAGCTGCAGTATTTGTAGAAAGATAACTTTAATTTTGGTCTGGTATTATCTTTCCAGGATCATCGAGTGTGACTCAGTGCTCCTGGGGGAGGGCATCTTAAAGAGGCCAGTGCTCTGTTTAAGATCCTAACAGCCCCTTAATCTTCCCAGCCCCCCCCCCTCCAAGTCAGCCCCTCCAAACAGACTTCCTCTTGAAATGACCCACCTAATAGGAATGTGCAGTCATTTGATGCGACATAGGAGCTGCCAACTATTTCTTATGTCATTTCATTTTGTTTTCTAACAGAAACAGCAAAAAAAAAAACCAACAACAACAACACTGAGGCCCTCTTTTATCAAACTGCGACAGCAGTTTTTAGCGTAGGGAGCCATGCTGAATGGCCCGCGCTGCTCCCAAAGCCAAAGCTCATAGAGTTCTATGAGCGTCTGGAACAGCACAGGCCATTTAGCATGACTCTGCGCTAAAAACTGCTAGCGCAGTTTGATAGAAGAGGCCCAAAAATGTTGTGTCATTTCATCTGTTATTAATAGTGCATCCTGTTTTCCAGTGCCATTCCCTAGCCCCACCCCCAAAATTAGAAAATGCATAAATATTGTGCAATTAGCACATGCAAATAAATTAGTACAAAATACTTTAATGTGCTTTGTGGTAGAGAATGACACGGTGACAAAATTCATCACCATCCCCGTCCCCGCGGATAACCGCAGGAAACCATCTTCATGTCATTCTTTAAGGAGAGAGGGAAGAATCGGAGTATGAATGGCCACAACCACTGACCCGCAAGATTTGCTTTGAAGAATGCTGGTGTAGAAGGATTGAGGTTGAAATAGACAAATGAAATGGGATTATTTCCCGCGGTTATCCGCGGGGACGGGAACGGTGATGAATTTTGTCACCGTGTCATTCTCTACTTTGTTGTAAACCTTTTCTAACACACTAATTGAGTATTAGGGCTTAATTCCCTTTAATAAAGAGGCCCCTATACATAGTATTTTAAATATTGGTATCTAAATCTTTATCTTAGAGAGGGGGGGGGGCAATTAAAATGTTCCTGATAGAAATCTCTGTAAGGGAGGTCTCAAACAACACTGAAAGTTGAAGGATATTTTAAAACATGCTACTCCTCTGCCTGTGCTCTGGGAAATAATAAACTCAAGAAAGGAAGAAAGGCTGTAAAGAAATGGTGCTAATGATTCTGGTAGAATTTTTTTTTTTAAAAGAAGCAGTAAATGCTTTATTTACCTGTAATGTAAATTTGTCATCTTATCAAAGGTAAAATTAATGAAACACAATTTTTTTTAATTTCAGAGTATTTTCTAAAGTTGTTAACTTTTCCAAAAAGCAGAATATATCTTTAATAAAGGCCGAGCTTGACTCTTGTAAATTGGACATTAGTTTTGAAATGAGGAGTGTGTGGCGCAGTGGTTGGATCTACAGCTTCAGCACCCTGGGGTTGTGGGTTCAAACCCCGCGCTGCTCCTTGTGACCCTGGGCAAGTCACTTAATCCTCCATAGCCCCAGGTACGTTAGATAGATTGTGAGCCCACCGGGACAGAGAGGGAAAAATGCTTGAGTACCTGATTGTAAAAAACCACTTAGATAACCTTGATAGGTGGTATATAAAATCCTAATAATAATAAACTTGAAAGAGCCCCTAGCTTGGAACCTTAATCCAGAAATCCATATTCTTTGATTGAAATGTAACTGCAGTACTGGCTAAGTACTTGCTCTAAAGTGATACACAGCTTGTTAATATGTTTTCATAGAGGCCATCACACCCTAAATCTGTTCATGGTAGATATTTTTAGGAATTTATTGGAACATTTCTGGGTTGGCTCTGTGACTGCTATGATTTGCATGGAACTAAGCTATGGTATTCAAAAGACATCTATCCTTTGTCAATTCTTCTAGTTCTTCTTATTCATCATCAACCTGCAGAATTATCCCCTCTGGGTGCATTCCAAACTGGTTTGCATTAACTCAGCCACTTCCCCTCCAACTGTACCAGTACTGCAACTCCTTGAGTCCAACTCGTGCCTGACAGGTTGCTGTGATTGGACAACAGACATGTACATAGATGTTTCTTGCCCTCCTCATGTATATATCCTCCATCTGTGTGTATCCTCTCCCTTTTCCTGCAGTTCCCCCCTTCATCTGCCCATGTGCATATTTTTAGAGAGCTATCTTTTAGCATAACCTTTTAAAACTGAGCTAACATTGTTCTTATCTATATTTATTCATTGTAAGCAGTATCTGTTAGCATCACCTAGGACATGTGGTGTGATGTCACAGTTTATCATCTGTATGCATTCTTTTAAAGCTACTATATATATTTCAAGACTTCAAGACATTTACAATCTGATGTCACATGAATATCATCTCTCTGCTATTGCCAACCAGAACATCCTACCATGACCTTATCAAGACTGGATTATTAAACATTAATGAACATCTTCCTGGATGACATTCTGGGGGAAGAACAAGTTATTCAGAAAGGATGGACTCCACCTCAGCAGAGATGGAACGAGGCTGCTTGCAACATCTCTCTGGATGACATTCTGGGGGAAGAGCAAGCTATTCAGGAAGGATGGACTCCACCTCAGCAGAGACGGAAAGAGGCTGCTTGTAAGCAACATCAAGAGAAAAATTGAGAAGTTTTTAAACTAGGAAGAAGGGGAAAGCCGACAGTCGACCGAGAGTCGATTGTTCGGGAACCGGTATACCCAGAGGATACCGTGCAGAAAGAGAGCGGGGAAGACTCACCAGATCATAGGCAAGACAGAAATCCTGATAGATCGAAAGAGACACAAGAGGAAAGGAAATGCAAGAAAGTAACAGGCCACAAACTCAAGTGTATGAACACGAACACAAGGAGCCTGAAGAATAAGATGGATGAATTAGAAGCTATGACACAAAAAGATTACCTTGATATCGGCATCACGGAAATGTGGTGGAATGAGGAAAACGTCTGGGACACTGTGCTACTGGAATACAAACTATACCACAGAGACGGAGTGGGTCAAAAAGTTGGGGGCGTTGCCCTATACGTCAAAGAGGGCATTGAGTCTACCAGAGAGAACATGCTGGAAACAAAAAATAGGGTAGAGTCTCTATGGGCCAAAATTCCAGGGACAAAAGGAACGGTAACGAAGATCGGCATCTACTACCGACCCCCAGGGCAGTCTGAAGAAAATGTTGGAGAGATTACAGATGAGATTAAACGCAACTGCAATGGAGGCAACGTGGTTATTATGGGTGACTTCAACTATCCAGGGATAGACTGGAACCTAGGCACCTCCAGCTGCGATAGGGAGACCAAGTTCCTGGATGATGTAGGCGATTGGTTCCTGGAACAACTTGTCAAGGAAAATACAAGATGAAATGCAATTCTGGACTTAATTCTAAATGGACTACAAGGACCGGCACAAGATATAGAAATAGAAGGGATGCTGGGAAGCAGTGATCACAATATGATCTGCTTCGACCTGGACAAAGGGGCAAAACATAGGACCAGAACGTCGGCCACGGCACTAAACTTCCGAAATGGGAATTACGAATGGATGAGACTCATGGTGGGGAAGAAGATTAAGAAGAGGATAAGCACTGTAAAAACGCTAGAGCAAGCATGGTCCCTTTTAAAGGACACGGTCACCGAGGCACAAAATCTATATATACCGCATATCAACAAAGGATCCAAGAGGAAAAAGAACAGGGAACCGGCGTGCCTCACTAACAGTGAAGGAAGTGATCGGAGACAAGAAGACTTCATTTAAGAAATGGAAAAGGTCAAAAATGGACAAAAACTGGAAAAAGCACAAACAGTATCAAAGCAGGTACCACAAGGTGGGTTCCACTGTACCAGGCAGATGCCACTGTAACGGGCCATGATGCGCCCTCACCTGGAGTACTACGTACAACACTGGTCCCCATACATGAAGAAGGAAATGGTACTACTCGAAAGGGTCCAGAGAAGAGTGACTAAGATGGTTAAGGGATTGGAAGAGCTGTCATACGGCAAAATATTAGAGAAACTGGGCCTCTTCTGCCTTGAAAAGAGGAGACTGAGAGGGGACATGATCGAAACATTCAAGATAATGAAGGAAATAGACTTAGTAGATAAAGACAGGTTGTTCAACCTCTCCAAGGCAGAGAGAACAAGAGGACACTCTCTACAGCTAGACGGGGATAGATTATGTACAAATGTAAGGAAGATCTTCTTCACCCAGAGAGTGGTAGAAAACTGGAACGCTCTTCCGGAGTCTGTCATAGGGGAAGACACCCTCCATGGATTCAAGACAAAGTTAGACAAGTTCCTGCTGAACAAGGACGTACGCTGATAGAGGGGCGCTAGTCTTTGACCAAAGGGCCGCCGCGTGAGCAGACTGCTGGGCATGATGGATCACTGGTCTGACCCAGCCGTGGCAATTCTTATGTTCTTATGTTCTTAAGAAGGGCAAAAAAAGACTATGAGGAAAAAATAGCCAAGGAGGCGAAAAACTTCAAGCCGTTATTTCAATATGTTAAGGGGAAACGACTGGCAAAGGAAGCGGTGGGGCAGTTGGATGACCATGGAATAAAGGGAGTGCTAAAGGAGGACAAAGCCATCGCTGACAAACTGAACACATTTTCTGCGTCTGTCTTTACCGAAGAGGATATACGCAACGTACCGGAAGCCGACAGGCTATAAGCAGGAAACGAGGATGGGAAACTGACAGGAATGATGGTCAGTCTAGAAGAGGTATGCAGGCAGATTGATAGGCTTAAAAATGATAAATCCCCGGGACTGGATGGCATCCATCCGAGGTGATCAAGGAACTGAAAGGGGCTAAAGCTGAACTGCTACAACTAATAGCCAATCTGTCGATCAAATTGGGAACAATTCCAGAAGACTGGAAAGTGGTGAATGTCACGCTGATCCTCAAGAAAGGTTCGAGAGGAAACTACAAACCGATGAGTCTGACCTTGGTACCAGGAAAGATGGTAGAGGCGCTGATAAAAGACCGCATCATTGATCACCTTGACAGATACAAGCTGATGAGGACCAGCCAGCACGGCTTCAGCAATGGAAGATCTTGCTTGATTAACTTACTACACTTCTTCGAGGGAGTAAACAGGCAGGTAGACAAAGCATGACCTTAGAATTACATGGTTCTAACTGTACCAAAAGTCAATCTCAGGAATTTGAAGTGGAGGTTTGTGGGGCAATTTGGCGTTCAGTGACATGTGCGGATTTACCATGTAATTTCTTCTGAAATGAAGGAACGGTTAAGTTGCAATAAATCCTCATGAGTGTTGTAACATCTACATGTCAGATAGAACCTGGAAGTCATCAGAGTTAAAAATGCTGAAAATTGTCACTTAGAAACCTGTAATTTTAAGGTCGCGAAGGGCGAGCCGGTCGACATTGTCTATCTGGATTTTCAGAAGGTGTTTGACAAGGTCCTGCATGAACGACTACTTCGAAAAATTGTGAGCCATGGATTTGAGGGCAAAATCCTCATGTGGATTAAAAACTGGTTGGTGGATAGGAAACAGAGCGTGGGGGTAAATGGACAATACTCGGAGTGGAAAAGCATCACGAGTGGAGTGCTGCAGGGTTCGATGCTAGGGCCCGTGCTCTTCAACCTATTTATAAACGACCTGGAAACTGGTACGATGAGCGAAGTGATTAAATTTGTGGACGATACGAAGTTATTCAGAGTGGTGAAGACGCAGAAGGATTGCGAAGACCTGCAACGTGACATAAACACCCTCGAGAAATGGGTCACCACATGGCAAATGAGGTTTAACATAGATAAGTGTAAGGAGATGCATGTCGGTAACAATAATCTTATTCACGAATACAGGATGTCTGGTGCGGTATTCGGAGAGATCCCCCCAGGAAAGAGACCTGGGAGTACTGATCGACAAGTCGATGAAGCCGTCAGTGCAATGTGTGGCGGTGGCGGCGAAAAGGGCAAACAAAATGCTAGGAATGATTAAGAAGGGGATCACGAGCAGATCAGAGAAGGTTATCATGCTACTGTACCGGGCCATGGTACACCCCCACCTGGAATACTGCGTCCAGCACTAGTCGCCGTACATAAAGAAGGACACGGTACTACTCACAAGGCTCCAGAGAAGAGCGACTAAAATGGTTAAAGGGCTGAAGGAGCTGCTGTACAGTGAGAGATTAGAGAAACTGGGCCTCTTCTCCCTTGAAAAGAGGAAACTGGAACGCTCTTCCGGAGGCTGTTATAGGCGAAAAAAAACCTCCAGGGATTCAAGACAAAGTTAGACAAGTTCCTGCTGAACCAGAATGTATGCAGGTAAGGCTGGTATCAGTTAGGGCACTGGTCTTTGATCTAAGGGCTACTGCGGGAGCGGACTGCTGGGCACGATGGACCACTGGTCTGACCCAGCAGCGGCAATTTTTATGTTCTTATGTGACATATCCTTCATTGTAACATGTCTCTGGGAAGCAGCTGTTGGTGTATCTCTTAAAAGTCTCAGCCATATATGCTGAACAGAGAACAACCTCTAGTCTATACACTCCATTTCCAATATCTGGAGGGTTTGTCCTTCACAGGTTGCTCGTGCAAGACAACAGACCATTATGATGAACATTTCTCCCTCTGTGGTATGTGTGGCAAGGGGGTGGGGATGCTGTGTGTGTGTGTGTGTTTTTTTGGGGGGAGTCATCTTTCTTGATATAAACAGTTAGGATCAGGCAGAGATAGATTCAAGATTTATTTAACATTTGATTAATCGCTTAATCATACTTCAAAGCAATGAACATAGAAAAAAATAACCTTACAATTTTCAGGGGGAACAAACACATAAACAGTACTCAACGAACAAGACATACATTACAAAAAAGGGAAAAGGGTAAGAAATACAATATTTAATAGAAAAGAAACAAATAAGGGGTTAAACATCAGGAGGGGGTAAATAAAAACAATGGAGTATAAAATTCAAAAGGGCAGACTAAATTTTAAAAAATAAAACTAAATCAGTCAAAGGCATCTTTAAAAAGAAAGCACTTTATCTTGCTCTTAAATCTGTTTATAAGACATTCTTCTCTTAGATAAATGGGCAAGGAATTCCAGGTTTGTGGTGCTATGACAGAAAAAATATACTGACGGATGATTTTAAGAGAAGGAACTGTCAATAAGTGTTGATCACTAGATCTAAGCATTCTGGCAGGAGCATAGGGTACCAAGAGTCTATCGATAAACGCTGGAGCTTTAAAAAGAAAAGATTTGAAAGTTAACAGACATATTTTATAAGTAATGCAATGAGCTTCTGGAAGCCAATTTGCTTTTTTGAGAAGACGCGAGACATGGTCATATTTCTTAGCATTCATGATGAGCTTAATAGAGGCATTTTGGATGATTTGTAAGCGGGGAGTGATAAGTAAGCGATAGCCTGGGAAGTGGAATGGAATAAGGATATGGAAGACCTGATGGTGGAAATGGACTTGGATATTGTGGCCATTACAGAGACAGTGAGTTTCATAAATGGAATTTTGCCATACCTTTCTATAATTTATTTAGGAAGGATAAAGGCAGAAAAGGGGATGGAGTGAACGAAATGCAGAATGTGTGGGGAAAATAGGAAGTTTTGTGGATAATTTTGGAAAAGAAGATAGCTCCTCTGACTCAAACAGAATAGGAATCATTAAAAATGGGCATGAAGAGAGTTGATAACACTGAGTGACTTAAATCAGTCAGATGTAGACTGAAGTATTCCTTCTGCAAAGAGAACAGTGCTGGATCTAATACGTATTAAGCTAAGGTGGAGTCCAGTTACATCAAACTCGAATTACTGGATTTCAAACATACTGGTTTTGGCAACATGGAGAGGGGGAAGTTTTACTAATAGGTGATTGGGAGTATCCCTATTGCAGGGTCTTCTAGAAGTAGGGAATTCCTGGATTCTCTACAAGGAGAACTGTTCCAGCAGTTGGGAATGGAACCCATGTGGGATGGGGTCATACTGGACTTAGTGCTTACAAACGGGGAAAGTGTGTCTGATGTTACAGTGGGTGATCATCTGACATCCAGTGATCACTGCGTGGTACTCATTCAAAAGTAAAGTTTCTATAATTTTTTTAAAAACTAAATTTGTCCAGATGGGGGATTACGTCAAAGAATTGTTATCTGGATGGGAACGACTGGAAGGAGTAGAAATACAGTGGGCAAAAGTAAGAGGAGTTATTGTAAGGGCGACATACCATTTTGTGAGGCAAGTAATTAAAAGTAAGAGGAAAAGAAGACCGCTTTGGTTCTCAAAAGTAGTAGCTGAGATTGTAAGGAATAAGAGGTTAGCTTTGATAAACTACAAAAGATCAAAGAAAGAGGAAGACAGACAAAAATATCTGGAAAGTTAAAAGAGGTTGTTCAAGTAGTCAGGAAAGCAAAGATACCAATGGAAGAAAAAATAGCTGACATAGTTAAAAAGGGATGACAAGACATTTTTTAAATATGTCAGTGATAGGAAGATGTGGAAAAGTGGCATTGTGAGACTCAAAAGTGAAGGAAGAATATGTAGAAGCTGTTAAAGAAAAGGCTGAATTGCTTAACAAATACTTCTATGTTCACGGCTGAAGCGCCAGGAGTGGGACCACATCAGACAAATGTGAATAGGGATGGAGGAGTGGTATGGACCCTGATCAATTTTCAGAGGGTTGTGTTTGTGAGGAGCTAGCTAAAATAAAGGTAGACAAAGCAATGGGGCAGGATGGTGTAAATCTGAGGGTGCTGAAAGAACCTAGGGAAGTTCTGTTGGCTCTACTGACTGAACTTTTTAATGCTTCTCTAGAGTTGTGAGTGGTACCAGAGGACTTGAGAAGGGCAGATGCAGACCCTGTTGAGGGATTCTGGGATTTTACAAGCAGGAAATCATTTGCATCCCTGTACACAAAAGTGGAATTAAGGAAGAAGTAGAGAATTACAAGCTAGTAAGTTTGACTTCTGTGGTAAGCAAATTAATGGAAATACTTTTAAAGCAGAGAATGGTGAAGTTTCTGGAATTCAGTGGATTACAGAACCAGCGACAACTTGGATTCACTAGAGATAGGTCTTGTCAGACAAATCTGATCAATTTCTTTGACTGGGTGACCAGAGAATTGGATAGAAGGATGTGAATGTCCAGTATCTATACTCTGTAAACCGCACAGAACTGATAGGTAGCTGTGGTATACAAGCATATTTTTAGGGTATGTTACTGAAAATGGTCTATCCAGTGAGTGTGGGCAGTTATCTGTTTGAGGAGCAAGAGATGCCCTCTTCTTTTTCAGATGTGTGTGTGGTGCAGGGGTTAGGGATGAGGTGCAGTAATGCAAGGGTTGGGTATTCAAGATGCACTGTTGATGTTTGTTATTCTGGCATTTTTCTATGATTCTCTCACCTTTTTTTTGTTATTAAAAAAAATAGCTATTCCAGGTAAGCAGACTGAGCTATATCAGATTCTCTTTTCACTTTTGAATTTTAAGTTTGACAAAAAGATCAATGTAATTCTACTTTGAAAGCACTTTAACTAATGCTGTATAACAAGTGAGTTTTAATTTTATGATGTTTGTGATCATATTTAGTTTTGAAATATTACTTCTTTTTTTATTTTATTAGTTCTAAGAGTTATTTTTAGTTGTGGCCTCTGACACCAGCTGGGGGTATATTAGCAAGAACCTTCCACAGTATGGCAGATTTTTGCCTATGGAGGTGAAGTGCTGCTATACTGAAAAAAGAACACCAGAACTTACTAACAGTCCCCCCCAATCAAGGAACTCTATTACTCTAGAAATACTAATTTTCTGTAATAGCCCCAACCCTCTGGAATGCTATGTCATCTCACCTTCGCCAAGAAAATTATCTTGATAAATTTAAAACTACTCTAAAAACTTTCGTATTTCAAGACGCATATCGTAGCATTTGACTATACCCCAACAGCACCTCAGCAGACAAAAAAAGAACTGCTTTTAAGAAGCGACCCCCTCCCCCGGTGTCTTTTCCTCCCTCCTCGTTCCCTCTATTATTTTTAGTTAATGATGTTATTACAACCTTCCCTTCCCCTTTTCTCCCAAACCTATGTATATCCATGTTTTTGTCTATTCCAGTGATTCCCAACCCTGTCCTGGAGGAACACCAGGCCAATCGGGTTTTCAGGCTAGCCCTAATGAATATGCATGAGAGAGATTTGCATATGATGGAAGTGATAGGCATGCAAATATGCTTCATGCATATTCATTAGGGCTAGCCTGAAAACCCAATTGGCCTGGTGTTCCTCCAGGACAGGGTTGGGAACCACTGGTCTATTCCATGTACAACCTTTTAATTTGATCCCCACTTTTAAATTTATAATAATACTAGCTGATGCCCCGGCGTTGCACGGGTATTTAATTATAGCAATAACACTGTAAATGGATTCAAATAAAGATACTTTATAGTGGTGAATGAAATTATTTTTTTACAGCTTAATAAAAAGTACAATATTCAAATTATAATGTGAAATATTTGACAAAATGAATACAATACAACTAACGCAAAACGTGATTATAAACAACAATTTTAGTTTCACCTCCTGGAGCAAGAACATATAAATTCTTGGGTGAACCCACCCTTGAGCAAGCAACATAGAGTTGTGGGCCACGAGACCCCCAGAACATATCACCCCAGGTAGTGAGGGATCTGCATACCAAGTTTCGTTCAAATCGGTCAAGCCGTTTTTGAATTACTGTGAGAATGGCAGCTTTTTACATTTTTTCCATTGACATGAATGGGTGAAATCTGATTTTCTGTTTGTAGCTCCACCCACGTGTGCAGGTGGGCCGCGAGACCCCCAGAACATATCACCCCAGGTAGTGAGGGATCTGCATACCAAGTTTCGTTCAAATCGGTCAAGCCGTTTTTGAATTACTGTGAGAATGGCAGCTTTTTACATTTTTTCCATTGACATAAATGGATGAAATCTGATTTTATGTTTGTAGCTCCGCCCACATGTGCAGGTGGGCCGTGAGACCCCCAGAACATATCACCCCAGGTAGAGAGGGATATGCATACCAAGTTTCGTTCAAATCGGTCAAGCCGTTTTTGCGTGATCGCGGCACATACACACACACATACATACATACCTCCGATTTTATATATATATATATATAGATTTTTTAGCTTTGTAAACCAGTCAGATACATGATGATGGTCGATATACTAAAATGTAAATAAACTTGGAAATTTTCTGAAATTGTGAGTACCTCTGGTTGCATACCGTGTGCATTGAGGCAGTAGTCTTTAGTCTATTAATAGGACTACAAGCTGTCATTAATAACAAATTTGAAACAATTTAAAATAGTTTGTAAAAGGAATACTGTAATATGGTTTCATTTGTGGAAAGAGAACAACAAACCTTTTTTTTTCCATAATCTGAGCAAACATATAAATACCTTGGAATATCCAAGTAAGTCCAAAACAATTATCTGCCATCTATTCAAAGTGATGTGTTATTCCAGAGTGGCCATGTATCTCTCCAAAGCATTTCCAGTGAAGCATCCATCCTTCTTAACATCTTTTGTGTGGTTGCCAGAACTAACTTTGTGTGCAACACATCCTGCATGTCTGATCAAATCATATCCCTAACCTTAGAGGTTGAAACATGTCTTTTTTCTACTAATAACCAACTAAGTGAGTTAGTGGAATCAATGGACTGTAGCCATTGCATTCCTTATCGTAGAATATAAGCACAATGATAATTGCAGACATTAGGAATATTTAGACCCCCTTGAATACATGGCAATTGCAATTTTTTACTCACAATTTGTTGCTATTTTCCTAGCCATATAGATCGAGATAACAATCTGTCAATTGTTTTATACAAGCCACCTTCAAAATATAGGAATAATATTCAGGTAGTACAACACAATCGATGCAATTGACATCTTTACCATTTCTATTCTGCCCTACCAGGAAAGCCACTTGGGAGCCCATTTATTGCATAACTCTGTGACTTAATTAACAGTACAGGTATCATTAGCTTCTAATATGCCTAGATATTTTATCCCTGCGGGTTGTATGACCAGTCAGACACGGGCCTGCCATGGTCCCAGTGAAGGCAGACAGGAAAGTGAATAAGAAACCCAGGAAGGGAATGCACAAGATCCGACCTGGCCCTGATCATGGTGAGCTGGAAATAACTAAGAAGTCTCTAACAGTCAGTATTCAGGTCACCACCAGGGGAGCTCTAGAGCTGCCCAGTTCCCTGCTGACTCAGCCAGATTAGGGTGTGCCCCTGTATTAGAAAAGCCAGCAGTTGGGAACAGGCAGACAGGCAGGTTAGGGAGAAAGTTAAGGTCTTTCCTCTCTGAGGACCTTCCTGGGCCAAGCAGGAGTGATAGATGTACACCTATGGAGGTGGAAGAGGCGGGTGAAACATTGAATCTGTCTCTGCCTGATGAAGTATCTATGGAATTTCAAGCACAACTGCCAGAGGAAGTGGTGAACTTACCTGAACCGATGGAAGTAGGCTTAACCACCAGCTGCAAGCATTGAGCTGGAAACTGTGAGTTTGATTTATGAACTGTTTTTGCACTCTGCCTTTATCTGACATTGAAGAAGCTGAAAGTGCCTTTTTTGTTTTGGGGAGAGGTTTGCAGTCACCCAGGGAGGGAATTTTGAAGGCTGTTGAAAAAGGATTTACAAGGCAAACCTAAGGCACTCTCCATTGCCCATCAGTGCTGTTCAAACCGCTGGAGGCTTTATTTTGAGTACTGTGAATTGTATGAACTTGTGCAGAGAACTACATTTTGTTTTTCCTTGTTCTAACCAACTTGGGAGCAGGCTGGGCTGACGCTGAGTAATTAGGAAGCTCTGAGGAGAGCATTATTTCAGGTGCATTATTTCCTGACTCTGAAAGAAAGAGAAAGTTGGATCTTAGCTTGAACTGTTTATTTTTCTTTCTTTTGAGTTTTTGACTTTGTTGGAATTGGTGCATTGAACACTATGGGGCTCATAATCAAAAAAAAAAAAAAAAAAGTCTAAAAAGTGTCCTAAGTGGCTACTTGGATGATCAAAAAGCCTGATCGTCCAAGTACCCATAACCAAAGCTGGTTTTTAGACGTATCAAAAACCAACTTAGGCCTTTCCCTGCCACTAAACGTACAGAGAGAAAAGAGGTGTGTTTAGAGGAGGGGAAAGGGCGGGAAGTGGGCGGGAGGTGGGCTGACCTACTCCTAGGCGTACAACAGGTATAACCAAAACAATTTAATCGGCACTTAGACCTGTTTCACTTAGACAAAATAAAACCAGGTCTAAGTGCCGAAAAACGGGCCGCTGAGCTGATGGCCGCTGGCGCCATCAGTTCAGCGGCCCGGCAACCTAACCATCGCGGCAGGAGAGATGCCTCATCTCCCCTACCGCGATGCCATCACCCGCGGCAGTTCGGGTAGAGGAGTGATGGCATCGCGGTAGGGGAGATGAGGCATCTCTCCTGCCGCGATGAATCACTCCCCCCCCCAAACACAACATCGGAGCAAGAGGGAGCCCAAGCCCTCTTGCCCTGCGGCAGCCGCTACCCCCCCCCCCCGAGATAACATCGGGGTATGAGTGAGTCCAAGCCCTCTTGCCCCAGGCACCCGCGGCACCCCCGACTCGTTCGGGCCAGGAGGGAGCCCAAGCCCTCCTGGCCCAGGCGACCCCCCCACCCCCACTACAGTACGGGCAGGAGGGATCCCAGGCCCTCCTGCCCTCGATGCACCCCCATCCCCCCAACGTCCAACCCCCCCAAGAACCCCTGATCGCCCCCCCCTGCCGACCCATGACCCCCACGGCTGACCCCCCACCCCACCCCACCCCCCTTCCCCGTAACTATTTTAGGTTGGCCGGACAGACGGGTGCCAAACCCGTCCGTCCAGCATGCAGCTCAACGAAGAATGGGGCTGGATTGGCCCAGGGGCACCAAAGCCCCGCCTCCTGGTGGGGCCTAAGGCACCTGGGCCAATCAGAATAGGCCCAGGAGCCTTAGGCCCCTCCTGTGGGCGGGGCCTTAGGCACATGGCCCAGGCACCTTAGGCCCCACCAGGAGGCGGGGCTTTGGTGCTCCTGGGCCAATCCAGCCCCATATTTCGTTGAGCTGCATGCCGGACGGACGGGTTTGGCACCCGTCTGTCCGGCCAACCTAAAATAGGTACAGGGAAGGGGGGGTCATGGGGTCGGCCGGGGGGGGTCGCGGGTCGGCTGGGGGGGACGATCGGGGGTTCTTGAGGGGGCGTACGCTGGGGGGCATGGGGGGTGCATCGAGGGCAGGAGGTCCTGGGATCCCTCCTGCCCGTACTGTAGTGGGGGTAGGGGTAGGGGGGTCGCCTGGGCCAGGAGGGCTTGGGCTCCCTCCTGGCCCGAACGAGTCGGGGGTGCCGCGGGTGCCTGGGGCAAGAGGGCTTGGACTCCCTCTTGCCCCGATGTTATCGGGGGGGGTCGCGGCTTCAACGGGGCAAGAGGGCTTGGACTCCCTCTTGCCCCGATATCGTCGGAGGGGTCGCGGTTTGACATGGCAGGAGGGCTTGGGCACCCTCCTGCCTGGATCGTTGTTGGGGGGGGGGATTCTGTAACCGGTGTTGTTTTTGACAGACACCGGTTACAGAATTCAGCTTTTAGGCGAAGGACTGGCTCCTCCTTCGCCTAAAAGCCCTTCTGTTGGACGTTTTGTGGTTTTTTTTCATTATGGTTAAAAAGTGTAAACGTGCTGTAGGGATAATTTTAGACGTAGTGGAGATTGGGGGTTAAGGCAGAGGAAGGCCATAATCAAAACATGGACGTATGTTTTGGTTATGGACACTTTCCCTACTTCTGGGTTGAATGTTTAGGGACTTAGGCCAAAAGGGGACTTAGACGCTTTTTTTGATTTTGCCCCTCCACTTTCTTTGTTTGAATTATCCTGACCTTTATGTTTATGGAAAGTAAAATTGAAATATTTACCTTCAAACAACAAGAGTGTGATTTTGATTTTTGTTCCTGTTGATGTCAGTCCAGTCCTGCAGGGTGACTCAAGGCCGGATCACACGCTGGTGTTATTCTTTTGCTTAGACACTGGGTGTGCTGTAGAGTCCTGGGCTTGGGCTACAGTGTGGCTACAGTTGCCACTTAAAAGAAAAATCATTCATCAATCTTTTTCGCAGTGTATATTTAGAGAAAGCAATTCAAACTTAGTCCAATTAATCTTGTATACAGCAAATATTCCAAAAGAACTGATCAGTTGTAATAATCTTGATATGGAAGATTCAGGTTTTTGTAAGGTAAAGCAATACATCATCAGCTTATACATAAATCCATTCCAAGATATGTCTGCTGTTATCGGGTCTTGCTTCATAGCAAGTACAAGTGGCTCCAGCAGCAGATCAAAAAGTAGGGATGGAAAAGAGCAACCCTGTCTTCTTCCCCTTTGAAGATAGAAAGATTTTGTTATTACATTATTAATGTACGTATAGTCTCCCGTTGTTTTGTTTTTGTTTTTTTTTTTAATTATAAATAACCTGAACCATAATACAAAATTTGGGGCCCTATACCAAACCATTCAACTATCCGTAACTTACATTTTTTATAAAGTGCACCTTCTTTTATTCTTCTTGTAAGATATAGTGCCAATGAATATCTGAGTGTTAACTTTTTACAGTTGTATTGCTAAACGTTTTATTGATAAGATGTTTGTCTATTGTTTGTTCATATTTATGCAACTAAAGGGCAACCAGTATATTATGTGTGTATCTAATATGTGAACCGCATAGTTTTATGTGGCATATAAATTTATAAATAAATAAACTCTATCAAATGCCTTCTTGGCCTCTAATGAGACAGAGAAGGCTGGTTTATTTAATTCCTTAGCGATGTGCATCAACTGAAGACAAAGTCTAGTGTTTGCTGAATGTCTGCCAGCTACAAAACCTGTCTAGTTATTATGAATCAATTTTTGGAAGCATTTAGAGAAATGAACAGCTAATAACGTTGCAAGGATCTTTCCATCCACATTAATTAAGGAAAGGGGATGATAATTTATGACCTCCATATGGTCCCTTCCAGGCTAAAGTAAAGCAATCATGAGTGCCTCTGCCATAGTACCTGAAACACCTCCTCTAGATATTATTTCCAAGTACCGTAAGTCTTTTCCAAATGTGGCAGAAGTTGCCAATAAAATGTTTTGAAACCACCAATTGTTAAGCCATCCATTCCTGACGTTTTACCATTTTAGAACATGTTAATAACTTCCAGGATTTCCTGTACTGAAATACAGAACTTTGATCCAGCATAGCTCTGTCAGAGTCAGAAAACTGTGGGGCCTTGATACTTTGCCAAAATACGTTGCAGGGTATATCATTTTCAGGTTCTTCAGTAGTGTAGAGGTTTCTTTTTTAATTAAAGGTAATACCGTGTTTTTCACTCCATATGACACACCTGACCATAAGACACACCCTAGATTTAGAGTACGAAAACAAGAAAAAAAACATTCTGAACCAAATTGTGTACTAATATATACCAGGCTCTGCACCCTGTCCCCCCTCCCTGCCAGGCTATTCCCCCCCATTCTCTCAAACCCCATAAACCCCAAATATGTGAAAACTGTATTACCCCATCATGGACGTGGTCTCTTATGGTCCCCGAGGAAGAACCAACCTCTACCTCCTTCTAAGGGTTAGAGAAAACCAACAAATACCCTACTCCCTCATCCCTCCCCGATTGCCCGAATCCAAATCTTTCCTGGGGAGTGTAGAGGCAGTGGTCTTTTTATCCCTTCCAGCCCAACCTTATTAACCCAAATAATAGGGAGGGAGGGGCTAGAGCAGCGAGGATGGATGCTAGTACAATAAACAATGCGAGTGGTGTTAACCACCCCCAGCTGCTGCAACCTTCCCCAGACAAAATCCCCTAGGATTGCATCGTAGCCCCCCCCTCCACATCTGTGCAGAATCCCACAGCCTTCCTCACTCTGCTCTTTGTTTTCTGCCAGCACCCTTTGCACTCCCCTCCCCAGCTAGTTCTGGCCCCACTGACCTTGCTCCAACGTGCCAGGATGCCAAACATGAAGTTGAATATAGCGGCAGCGGGGATCAGAAATTTACACATAGCATAAAGTTGAAGACAGCAGCGGGCGGGTGACAGCAGGAGCCGAGCAGCAGTGACGAGATCGTAAATTTGTGCATAGCATAAAGTTGAACACAGTGGTGGGCGGGTGACAGCAGGAGCCGAGCAGCGCCAGCGGCGGGAATTGGAAGCTCATTCCTGCCTAGGCCCGCGCTGCGTTCTGAATGGCTACTGTGAGTTCTCGCGAGTCCCTTGAGAACTGACAGCAGCCATTCAGAAAGCAGACCGGGCCCAGGCAGGAAAGCTCGCTCCTACCGACCGATACTCCACTGGACCACCAGGCTCTATGGGACATTTTAAAAGGTACGAGGGAGTGAGGGAGTGTTTTTAAAAAAGGGATCTTCGCTGCATAAGACGCACCAACATTTCCACCCACTTTTGGGTAGAAAAAAGTGCGTCTTATGGAGCAAGAAATACAGTATATAGTTGAGAGATATTCTGTTGTCCAGTTTTAATTATCCTTGATAATTTTTTAAAGCCCCAATCCTTTCCCTAATTTCTATTTCCTTAATCTCCTAAAAATAGAAGCTCAATTCAGTTTACATAATTAGATATCAAAGAAAGATCCATTAACATTCATTGGACCTATAACCTAAAAAGTGATAAAACATATTATTTTTAAGGTTTTGTGAAAGATCGAAAGAAATAAACACAATCTAATTTGAGGCCCCCAAAATGTTTCCCGCCCTATTAGAATTCTCATAATAATAAGATTGTTGCACATATATTTCCATCTAGCCTTTTTATTCAACAATATGTTATATTCATACTTTTCTCCCATCAATTGAGTTAAAACAGTTGAATAAAAAGGCTAGATGGAAATATATGTGCAACAATCTGATTATTATGAGAATTCTAACAGGGCGGGAAACATTTTAGGAGCCTTAAATTAGATTTTATTTATCTCTTCAGATATTTCACAAAACCTTAAAAACAATATGTTTCATCACTTTTTAGGCTATAGCTCCAATGAATGCAATGTGCGGTGGCGGCAAAAAGGGTGAACAGAATACTAGGAATGATTAAGAAGGGGATCACAAACAGATTGGAAAAGGTTATCATGCTGCTGTACCAGGCCATGGTACGCCCTCACCTGGAATACTGCGTCCAGCACTGGTCGCCGTACATGAAGAAGGACATGGTACTACTCGAAAGGGTCCAGAGAAGAGCGACTAAAATGGTTAAGGGGTTGGAGGAGTTGCTGTACAGTGAGAGATTAGAGAAGCTGGGCCTCTTCTCCCTTGAAAAGAGGAGACTGAGAGGGGACATGATTGAAACATTGAAAATAATGAAGGGAATAGACCTAGTAGATAAAGACAGGTTGTTCACTCTTTCCAAGGTAGAGAGAACGAGAGGGTACTCTCTAAAGTTAAAAGGGGATAGATTCCGTACAAACGTAAGGAAGTTCTTCTTCACCCAGAGAGTGGTAGAGAAGTGGAATGCTCTTCCAGAGTCTGTTATAAGGGAAAACACCCTCCAGGGATTCAAGACAAGGTTGGACAAGTTCCTGCTGAACCAGAACAAACGCAGGTAGGGCTGGTCTTGGTTAGGGCACTAGCCTTTGACTTGGCCACCGCATGAGCGGACTGCTGGCCACGATGGACTACTGGTCTGACCTAGCAGCGGCTGGTCTTATGTTGCTGTGGTAAAAGTTCTGATGTGCATAGGAATTATTTGAGTATCAGAGCTTTTACTTCAGCAGCCTGTGATTTAAAAAAACCCTAAAGCAGCTTGATAGAAAGAGGCCTTAGTGTGGTCTTCTCCATAATTGTACCACATCATGCAAGTCACTGACCCACATCTCCATTTGCAACATCCTCTCGGTGCAGGCTGCAATTTGATTGGATACATTTGCCACTTTGTGCTGCAGACCTGCTATATTCCATGAACTGTTTTGTATCATATTTTTAATAGTTCCCAGATTCACCAATATGAGATCCAATAATTCCAGCATTTCTTGTGGGGATGCCATTTTTTGTTGGGTCGGTAGATCTTGTTTTGACCATTTGCTGCCACCCTGTGCTCCAAAAGCTGTATTGAATTTTATTTGTTTACTTGTAGATATCTTCCAAAGTAAGCAGATAAATTTGCAAACATATGTAAGTGTTCTAATATAATAAATCAAATGGATAGGAGAGAGCTCCGATTCTAGGCAGCCAACTCTGAGCAAGCAGGCTCTGCCCCAACCACCTTCCTCTTGACTAACCTGAAGATTCAATAAATAAATAATGTAAATAGTAAACCAGGAAGTGCTCTGAGCTACATCTTGCAGGGGAAGTAGAATAGGAAATGTATAGTGTACCAGGGTATTGTACAAGTTCATCTGTATTTATTGTAACCTGCTTTTTTTTGTTCTGGCTAACATTTCTTTCCAATATCTCCACAAGATTTATAGTGTAGTGTAGTGTCTTTTCATTTTAAGCTGTATTTCATACTTTGGGTTTTTTGGTAGCAATTACCTTAATGGTTGTCTCAATGGTATAGAAACTAATAACAACAATCTACTAATATACACAAATTGAAGATTGAGAAAACAAACAATTAAAATAAAATCCCAGGATATTTTGGACAGAATGCTTCCCAATAATGAATATAATGTAAAAAGTCAATAATTCACAGAGTACATAAATTAACATCACAGATAATGAGAACTACATAGGAAATATGTGTTTCACACCTCACTACTAATTACGTGTTAGAATACACATAGGGGGTAATTCTGTCTTTTGCTAAACCTGACACCTAACATTATGCACTCAAATGGAAGTTAACAGTAATTAAGAGCCAAAACAGGGGCAAATGGCAGTTAGATGCCTAAGGGGTCATTTTGCTAAGCTTTGACATACCCTTATGTGGGTCTTTCCTGTGTGCTAAGGCCATTTTTATCAAGCCATAAAATGGCAGATGTTTTATTTTTTTTGTATGAATGGCCATGAGCTAATGTTGCCATTAGTGTGCTGCTATTTTTAAAAATTATTGTGTGGGCACTTTACCACCACCCATTTTGTATCTGGTAAGAGCTCTTGTGGTATTCTTGTGCTAACTTGCCAGCACATAGTAATTGACTAGTTAGTGCAGGGCTGCCTATTCTTTGCCTATGGCCAGGGCAGGATTAATTTGTTGAGGGCCCCTAGGCAACAAGTCCACTGGGCCCCCTGCCCTGCCCCCATTTATTTACCCATTTTCTTATTTAATTCTTTTTTTTTTTTTAATTTCTTTATTCATTTTTAAAACTACAAGTGTGCACAAAAGATAACATTTTCTTATTTACTTCTTTATTTCCACTTTATTTCTTTTATTTTAAAATTCAAAACAAAACAAAGATGACCATACCAGTGCCAGTGTGCAGTTTTTCTTCTAAATATTTCTGACCAAATCCACCCTACACAGATGGATCAGAAATTGGTTGGCGGGCAGGAAGAAGAGGGTAGGAGTGAAGGGCCACTACTTGGACTGGAGGAAGGTCACGAGTGGTATTCTGCAGGGCTCGGTGTTTGGACCGATGCTATTCAATGTATTTATAAATGATCTAGAAATGGAGTCGAAGAGCAAAGTAATAAAATTTGCAGATAACACCAAGCTATTTAATGGGGCTAGGACTAAAGAGGACTGCGAAGATTTACAAACGGACCTGAACAAACTAGGGGAGTGGGCGACGAGATGGCAGATGAAGTTCAATGTAGAGAAATATAAAGTCATACACATAGGAAACAGAAACCTGAGGTACAGCTACACGATGGGAGGGCTGTTATTGAGTGAGAGTTCCCAAGAAAGGGACTTGGGGGTAATAGTGGACATAACAATGAAGCCGTTAGCACAATGCACAGCGGCTGCTAAGAAAGCAAATAGAATGCTAGGAATAATCAAGAAGGGTATTGCATGCAGAATGAAATAAGCTATCCTGCCATTGTATTGGGCGATGGTACACCCGCATCTGGAGTACTGCGTCCAATATTGGTCGCGTAACCTAAAGAAGGATATGGCGATACTCGAGAGGGTTCAGAAGAGAGCAACATGTTTTATAAAAGGTATGGAAAACCTTTCATACGCTGAAAGGTAAAAGAGACTGGGGCTTTTTTCGCTGGAGAAGCGGAGACTTAGAGGGGATATGATAGAGACTTACAAGATCATGAAGGGCATAGAGAAAGTGGAGAGGGACAGATTCTTCAAACTTTCGACAACTACAAGAATGAGAGGGCATTTGGAAAAATTAAAGGGGGACAGATTCAGAACCAATGCTAGGAAGTTCTTCTTCACCCAGCGGGTGGTGGACACCTGGAACGCGCTTCCAGAGGGAGTGATAGGACAGGGTATGGTATTGGAGTTCAAGAAGGAATTGGACAATTTTCTGAAGGAAAAGGGGATAGAAGGGTATAGATAGAGGGCTACTATACAGGTCCTGGACCTGATGGGTCGCCGTGTGAGCGGACTGCTGGGCATGATGGACCTCAGGTCTGACCCAGTAGAGGCACGGCTTATGTTCTTATGTTCTTAAGGCGATTATCAACTGAAATATACCTTAGCATAAGAAGACATTGGCAAATAATTGGGTTATCAGCATTTTCTTCAAATTCATCCTCCCCACACAAAACCGCAGGATATCAGGCAAGGCATTCCATAGTTCTACGCCAGCCACAGATATCATTGATGCTCCGATCCTAGCATGTATAGTCGACATTCTACCCTCCAAACTCAATTTCATCCCATTTACATCTTTGAGCTCTCTATTAATAAATGATTATCAATACAGCTACAATAATACTTTATTCTAAAGCAAAAATAAATTAATAAAACAAATATAATTTTTTTTCTACCTTTGTTGTCTGGTTTCTGCTTTATTCATCTTTTCATCATTCTCTTTGTCTGCCCTCTCCATACAGTGTCTGTCCTCTCCTTCTTCCATATGGCATCTTCCCTCTTTCTATTTCCCTTCAATAAACTGTCTATCCTGTGCCCCTTCTCTCCTTTGTACATGATTCATCTCAGCTTCACCCCCCTCTCCATTTTACTGGTCTGGCATCTCTATCTCCTTTCCTTACCTCCCCCCATGCCCTAGCATCTCTCTCCTTTCCTTCTCTTCTATCTTTGCCTATCCCTTCATGGTCTGGTATCTCCTTTTCTTCATGTGCAATACATCTCCCCTCTTCCTTGGTCCCTCTCTTCCTCCCCCTCTATATGCAACTTTCTCCCTTTCATCCATGTACATTTCCCCTCTTCCTATCCTCCTATCCATATGCAGAATTTCCCCTTTCTCCCCATTTCTCTCTCTCTTTTTACATCACCTACCATCTTCCCCATCTCTCTTCCACCCTTTCCCCGACACTCAATTTTGGGTAGCCAGAAATTCAAGTAGGTGGGCATAAGAACCCCACCCCACAGGCAATCTAGTCTTCCTCTCCCACCTAGGTGATATGGTCTCTCAATTCCTCTGTTGCCACGACAACCCTGCTGGTGGTGCCATCAGTTTTAGGGCTCTCCAGGATGGAAGAGGCTAAGTGTAAGACGAGCAAGGAGCACAGGTGACCTGGAGCTGCACCCGCGCTACTGTTAGGTCAGGGGCAGCAGCAACAGCTGCTACAGCCATACACGCGCAGCCTCCTGCTGAGCCTGCGATCTGTGCGCGTGCAGCCAGGAGAGTGTGAGACAGCATTGCTGGGATTGCTGATTCGGCAGCAACCGTTCTGTTCCAAGTTGTGCTGCTGCTCGGCCAAAGCTGCCCTCTGATGTGAACCGCCCATGCGGAAACAGGAAGCTGCTTCAGAGGAGAAGATATTGGCTGAGCACCGCTTGCAGGAACGGTTACCGGAACTTGCTGCCACTGCTGGGGGGGAGCACTGCTGATTTTTCCCAGGAGAGGACCCAACGCTGCTGATCTTTCCGGGGAGGGGGGAGGACTAGTGCTGCCGATCTTTATGGGGGGGGGGGGAGCCCTGCGCTGTGCTGTGCTGTGCTGCCAAAAGGAAAAAAAAAAATCGGAGTCCTGTTTGTTTCTTCTGCGGGCCCCCCTGACAACTTTGGGCCTTAGGCACATGTCTCTTGGGCCTATTCATTAATCCAGCCCTGCCTATGGCACATCCCCTGAAAGAATTTGAAATATTTTTTTAGTGCACGGTTAGTGCGTGTACATTTCTGAGTTATCACAGGATGCCTGAGTACTCCATTTTTAGCCAATCAGTCCAAAAGACCTGCTCCTGGTTCTCTATATTCCTTCTTTGCACATGAGAGCCTACTATTAGGTTAAGATATGATTTTATGTAAATATAGTTTGAACAGGATGAATAATCAGTTCATGGAAACGTCCTCTTAATTTTATAAGGAGTTCACCTGGGTACAGCCACAGCGCATGAGCACAAAGGCGCCCTACAGTATTTTACCCACAAGCATCACCTTCTATCATCCTAAAGACTTTTTTCAAGTGCAAGCTGCAGAGAGAAGACAAGGAAATATTTATGTGCAGCAGGTTGTGCCCCTGAGTATGCCCCAGAGGAAGATAACGAAACAGGGGACTGTATAGGGCATTTGGCTGAGGCACCCCATAAAGAAATGGCTTGGATTCCATGCGGACATATGGAAGCTAAGTTTTCCTTTATAATTTCAAGATAAAAGAGGAAAAACTGCTGTTGGCAAGGACTGATTAGTCACAGCGATTTCCATTGAACATTTATGATTTCTCTGATTCTGTATTTGCACATGACACTTTATTATTGAATTTTCTTTAAAAAAAAACAACAACACGTTTGCACTTGAAAAAAGTCTTCAGGATGATAGAAGGTGATGTTTTGGGGTAAAATCCTATAGGGCGCCTTTGCGCTCATGTGCTGTGGCTGTATCCAGGTGAACTTTTAAAATTAAAAGGATATTCCCATGAACTGATTATTCATCCTGTTCAAACTATATTTATATAAAATCATATCTTAACTTAATAGTAGGCTCTCATATGCAAAGAAGGAATATAGAGAACCAGGAGCAGGGTTTTGGACTGATTGGCATAAGAGATTGACCTCTCGTTATATATCTTTTGGGGGCTTTTGACATTAGTGGATTCCATTTTTAGTTACATGAGGCTCTCATTAGTGCCTAAAGTGGCTTAGTACAAGGACACTATTAACATGGGCTACTACTAAGTTGGGATATTTTAGCAAAGGATCTCATTGCTAAACTATCTTGACTTCTGGTAAAATAACCCAACTTAACAGTAGCCCACATTAATGTTCCCTCTTAAGCGCTGTTCTGTAACTTGATTCCCAGAGGTTCCAGCACTTAACTGCAAAGAGGGTATTCACATGTGATGGCCTGGGTGAGTCATAGGTGTTTTGACTATTTCAGTACATGGGTTATTGAATACAGTCAGATGCCGATCTGTTGCATTTATGCATTCACATTTCCACTTGCCATAGAGCAAGCATAAGTGATGGTGCTTAAATTTAGGTACGTAATTGCTGACTTGTGCTATCATTGTGTAATGCATTTAGGTGCAAAAATTTACTGCTGTAGAATACTAGCTTAGCACCTAGATTTTGGGTGCCTGACTTTTAGCACCCTTTATAGAATTGCCCATGGGTGCTTATAGTCACATGGGTCCATAGAACTACAAGAATTGAACACATTTTGAAAGGGATGGGGGCCTGAACCCAAGCTGGATGAGCAGAAGAACATCCAGAGATGATCCTCTTGCTTACCGCTGCCCCTTCCCCACACTCTGGAGTCTCAAGTCATGCTGTACCACATACCTTTTAGAAAGCATATCTTCACCGTCAATGAGACTGATTCAAAGGGCTCTTGACAGTGAAGATCTGTGGCTTTGGTAGTAGACTAGTGTGGCTTGAGACATTGGGGAGGGGGGGAGGAGGGTGGCAGCAGCTTTTTAAGAAAATGCATGTGGGAGAGGCTTCAGAACTTTTTAGCTTATGGAGCATAGGGATCCCCACCAGCTACTGGATGGACCTGAAGCCATAATGGGAATTGGCTATGTGAAAATGTCTACTTTGTATGCAGGTAAAAGTTTGTGAGTTGCTCTATGACATGCATATTTTACTCGTTTTAACTGGGATTATGTTTGGACAGAGACTGAATGCATATAGTTTTGTAGTTCCAGAAGTATACAGGTATGGAAAAGTTGTGTTGAAAATAGGAGGTCCAACTGTCTGCAGCTCTTTTTCCTTCACCAATTCCCTCAGGACTCCTTTTACTGAGGTGCGCTAGCGTTTTTAGCGCACTCAGGAAATTACCGCGCGCTACACCGTGCACTACGTGCCTAGAACTAATGCCAGCTCAATGCTGGCGTTAAGGTCTAGTGCACGCAGCAATGTAGCGTGCACTATTCTGCGTGCTAAAGCCCTAATGCAGCTTAGTAAAAGGAGCCCTTGATTCAGTAAGAGGTGGCATTACTCTGCATAGATGTAGGCCTTAGAGGCTGAAGCATTGTATTGTCAAGACTAATGTTCTGCTAAATTTCATCTTTATTATGTGGTAGCAGCTTCATTATCTCAATTACCCCCTCCCCCCTTTTACTAAACCGTGATAGTGGTTATTAGCGCAGGGAGTGGTGCTGAATGCTGCTCCCGACACTCATAGAGTTCCTATGAGCGTTGGGAGCAGCGCAGAGCATTCAGCATGGCTCCCTGCACTAATAACTGCTATCAGGGTTTAGTAAAAGGAGGGGTTAATTATCTGATTAACATGTTTACTTGCAATAAAAGTAATTTACTTAACCATATAAAAGCTAAGCGAATCATCTAAGGTGTTATACAAAAAAAACAACAAAGCAAACATTGTTTAGAAAAGTGGGCTGAGAACCAGAGAAAGCTGGTTCAGATCCTACTGCAACTCCTTGTAATTGGGGCAAAACACTTATCCCTGCATTGTCTCAGGTTCAAACTCAGGTTCTGAGTTCTCCAGGGACAGAAAAGTGCCTACAGTACTTGAATATATAATTTTGTTTAAGCAAGCTTTCACTTGAAGGTTATTTTATTATTTTATGACTAGTCTTTAAGCCTGTTACATTAACGGGTGCTAGAATAGATGTGTGTGTGTGTCTGTCTTTCTCTCTCCTTGGCCGCTTTCTGTCTGTCTGTCTTTCTTTCTTTTAGTCTCTCTCTTTCCTCGGCTGTCCACCACCACCCCTTGCCTGCTCCCCCTGTCCAGCAGCAGCCCTTCTCCCTTCGTTATACCTCCCCCCTGTCCAGCAGCACCTTTTCCCTGCTCCCCCATGTCCAGCAGCAGCCCTTCTCCCTTCGTTTTACCTCCCCCCAAGCAGCAGCACCTCTTCCCTGCTTCCTCTGTCCAGCAGTAAGCTTTTTCCCTTCCTTTCACCTCCCCCCTGTCCAGCAGTACCTCTTAACCTGATCACCCTGTCCAGCAGTAGACCTTCTGCTTTCCCTGCTCCCCCTGTCCAGCATCCCGGGCAGCCTCGGGGCTTTTGCTAGGCCGTCCCACCTTGCATTATCGAAGTGGGCTGGCCTAGCAAATGCCCCGCGGCTGCTGCGTTTGCTGATCGGGGGTGAGAAGAGGTGTCTCAGCAGCGCAGGAGTCAAACCGCCACTGAAATTGACGCCGCAAGCCAACCCACACGCTGGAAATCAAATTTGCCACGGAGGGACATAGCACGGTGGCAGGGATCACAAAACCCTTAGGGCTCCTTTTACAAAGGTGCGCTAGGGCCTTAATGTGTGCAATAGCGCATGTTAAATTCCTGACCGCACTAGCCACTACCGCCTTCTTTATAGCATGCGGTAGCCAAATATCTACCACCTCCTTGAAGGCGGTAGATATTTGGCTACCGCACGCTATAGCTATAGCGCACAGTAATTTTGTGTGTGCGCTAAAAACCCTAGTGCACCTTCGTAAAAGGAGCCCTAAGTGCGCATGCACGCTTAGGGTTTTATTATAGAGGATTATTTTCTGCTGCTTCTGGTTTTATTATGTATGTTTTATTGTACCACTCACAGAATTGTGAGATGCTATGGGTAATACATTTTTAAATAAAAAATAAATACAGAAATATAAAAATATAACCCTAGCAAAATAAAATACACAAAAATTAATTAAAGCATATAAAATAAAATTATCCTAATAAATAAAACTAGAGAATGTTTCTTGACCATCATATCCAAATTGAATAACATTCTACCTAAAAGATCACCCAACTTGTATAAAAGACACGTGCAAGTGAACAGTCTTCCCACTACTTTCTAGTTCAAAAAGTTAATGTTTATTCTGCTATCCACTTCATCACTCCCCATCTTTCTCATACTAGCCCAACCATTCCCCCTTGGACTGTGGCACCCAGTTGATTTATTTTCCTGCAAAAAACTTTGACTACAAAGGCAGAGTCTTAATCCTTAATACAAGGTCTCTAACATTGCACTGATTTTGAAATATATAGAGCTATTCTCTTCTTACAATTGCTTTCTTTACTGGTTTTCTTATCTTCTCTCCTGTGGGTTTTGTGCCCTTTATCAGCAATCTGCCGAGAAGCAACCCTGTATGTGCTGAATGATCATGTTGACAGTATGTAATGAACATCCTCTTGCTCTGACCTGCATGCACTATGGGGGTGCTCTGGAGCCTCTTATTCTGGAATGAAAGAAAATCTTTACCTGCCAAATCTGAATGTCAGTTTGAAAAGCTGGAGAAAGGTGAAAAGAAGGAAACTGTCTTTGGAGGAGGATAAACAAATGAACCGGACCAAGCAATCCTTCAGGCCTTTTCTTTTCTCAATGTGCTCTTCCAATCTGTGATAACTGTCTCCTTGTCTTTAGTTTTTTTTCAGTCACACCTCCACATTGTTAAATATGAGTGTGTTTTAAACTGCCCTTTTGATCTTCTGCTCATCAGATTAATTTAGGACTCTTATAACTAATGGATTTAGTGTACCCTGCACTAATCCCCCGCCCACCTTTTATAAAATTGCAAAAGTGGTTTTTAGTGTCAGGCTGTACGCTGAACGCTCTGTGCTGCTCCTAACACTCATAGAGTTCCTACGAGTGCCGGGAGCAGCACAGAGTATTCAGTTTGCCAGCCTGCACTAAAAAACGGTGTCAGGTCAAAAGCGCGCCGGGACAAAGGCGCGCCCAGACAATTGAGCGCAACGCGGAGGCGCGCGCCGCTCTAAATTACTGTTTTTAGGGCTCCGACGGGGGGGCGGGGGGGAACCCCCCACTTTACTTAATAGACATTGCACCGCGTTGTGGGGTGTGTGGGGGGTTTTTAGGTTTTTAGCTGATGTTTTTAGGGAAAAAGTTCCGTTTACAGAAAAATGTGGAGGGTTACAAACCCCCCATAACGCCGGCGCAATGTCTATTCAGTAAACTGGGGGGTTCCCCAACAAAACCCCCCGTCGGAGCCCCTAAAAACTGTAATTTTGTGCGGCGCGCACCTCCGCGCTGCGCTCAATTGTCGGCACGCGCTTTTGTCTTTCGCGCCGTTGTCTATGAACCCTAAAAAACGCTTTTGCGGTTTTGTAAAAGGGGGAGAGGAAAATGCTAAGAAGCCAATTTTATACCTGTGGACTCCTTAGCATTTAGTGCACCTTAGTAAAAGGACCCTTTAATGACTACTTGAGAATTTGTATTTTATTGTAAATATCCATATTTTCCATCACCGAACAAATGGATGTCTCTGTCTCTATATGCATAATTGTTTGAGCTGGCCTTTTAAGCCTGGGGATATGTGATTGAGGGGATGGGGGAGTTATATTTTGATTTGCTATATTGTTTGATATTTTATTGTACAAGATTTTGATATTTATCAGTGAAAGCAAGTAATTGCATTTCACTATAATTATATAGTCTAAATCAAGGTATATTACCTTCTGGAAGGCTGAGGTGTAATACATATTCTGTCTTTCATATCACAAATATTTATTGTTATCTTCTAAGCATTTCTCAATTATATTTACCCTAACAAAAGCTGTTTTATTAGTACAGTAGTGGGCAGTAATGCAATCATCTAGTTCATTGTTCTTCAACCGCCGGTCCGCGGACCGATGTCGGTTCGTAGAAATTTCCTGCCGGTCTACAGCCGGCATGAGCCTCGGGCCTGAGAAGATCAGTGCACAAAGCCGTGGGTGGCAGCTCCTATGCGCGTTCTACACCTGAACTGGCAGCCTTCTTTCTGATGTCGCAACGTCAGAGGGGAGGCTTGTGGATGATGCGCGGGACACACGTGGTTTTGTGCAAACTGTGACACTGAGGAAGAGGGGAAATGAGAAAGAGGGCGCCGGCCTCAGGCAGTGAGGAAGAGGGAGCCAGCCGCGGGCAGCATAAAATGGCCAGGTGGGAGCGCTGATATGTTTATTGCAGAGGGGGAGAAACACAAGAGAGACAGCTGGATTTCTCAAGGTGTTGTTTGTAAACAAGAGAGGGCAGGACACCCAGCCTCACCCAACTGCTGTGATGAAGGAATGGCATGTTGACAAGTAGGTCAGAGAGCAGATACGTGCAGAGGGAAGCATCTAATTGAGGCACAGCATGGAGGGAGGGAGACAACAAAGGTAGAGGGAATTATTTTATTTTTAATTTAGTGATTGAATTGGGTCAATTTTGAGAATTTTCATCTTCTGTCTATATTTTGCACTGTTCAGGAAGAAATATATTTGTTTCTTTTTCTCTGGGGTTGTACTGAATGCAGGGTCTTGAATCTTAGGGTTTCGTTTGTATATATGTTAGTTTTTGGTCCCTTATTTGCATAGGGGTTATCTGTGTTCTGGTAGGAATTAGAGAGCTGCACGGGAACGGGATGACAGGGATGATGGGAATCCCGCGGGACCTGCGGGGATCCCACAGGTTCCCCCTCCGGGTCGTGGGGATCCCATGGGGATGCTCCTCATGGTTATGGGGATCCCATGGGATTGGAGAGAGCTTGGTTGATACACACCTTTAACTGCCCTCCATGTTGTAGTCTTCTTTGCAGCGGGCAGCGCTCTCAGCACACCACCAGTAACTGACCCGGAAGTAATCCCCGACGTCAGAGCTGATGTCAGAGGGAAGTCTTTGCATCAGTTATGTGCAGCATGCAGGGCCCGCTGCCCTGTAAAGACGTGCTGCTGGAAATAGTGCTGCCCTTCAGCTATGGTAATTAGGGCAGCCTGCAAAAAGATCGCTGGTACACCTGAACTCTCACTGCGAGTCATTATGCTGGTTCTAGGCTAATGGAGATCGGAGTTCAGGTGCAAAAGAGCTGATTATTGCCTTTGAGGTACACAAATGAAGGAGTCATGTGACCAGCATGATATAGGAGTGGCCAGTGCTTAGAATTCTGGCAAAGAGGGAATTTGGGTCTGACTTCATCTTGAGAGCTATGTCTAGGACATCTGAGAGAAATAGAGAGATCTCATCTGATCCAAAAATCCACATAAATTGGGCATAAGAGAAAAAGTTCCCTTCAGAGGAGACACCACCCAGGAAAAGGATCTAGTCTGCCCTAATTAGCTGAAGGTGAGACTGGGAGGCCAGGGGGGAAAACCGGAGGATGCTGCAAAGAGGAGAGGGGGGACAATGCTACAAAGAAGTGGGAGGAAGGGAGTCCACGTTCATATGCTTGGGGGGAACAGGAGAGGGAGAGAGATAATGGACAATGGGAGGGTAGTTGGGAACAAAAAGGGAGAGCTGGTGGACACTGAGTGGGGTGGGGCAGAAAAAGAGGGAGGGAGACAGAGCACGCACGCGTTGATGCAAATAGGAAGCACATTGGGACATGGGAGGGGCCCAAATGCGGGACACAGAAGGGGGGAGGGAGTGCGTTTTTGAACACAGAAGGCATGAACTTGGGAGAGAGGATGGAGGAAGGGAGGGAACGAGATGCTGAGGTGGAGGAGGAAAGGGAATAGGGAGAATTGGGCTTGGGTGTGTTAGTGAGAGGAAAAGAGAGATGGTGTACATGGGGAATGGAAAAAAAGACAATAATTGTTGGTCATAGGGATGGAGTGAGGTACAGATGAGAGGGAAGAGAAAGATGAGAGGGAGAAATGTGGTGGAAAGGGAACAGTGGGACAGATTGAAAGGGATGCAAGAGGGAGAAATGTTGGACATAGTGGTGAAAGGAATGGAGGGAGCGATGTGGCATGGTGCTGGAGAAGGGTGATAGAAGGAGAAATGTTGGGCTTGGGGCTGGTGGGCAGGGGCAAAAGATGCTGCACATGGTTTGGGGATGAGAGAGGGATAAATGCTGGACCATGGTAGGAGGAACCAATGGACTGCAACAGAAGAATTTGCAGAAGGCGGAAAAGTGGGAAAAAGAAACTGTGACCAACTTGATGGAAAAAGAAATTTGTTGACTAAAATATGTTAGCTTTGGGAAATGTATATAGCAGATGTCTTTGTATTGTGTTCAAAAGAAAATAAAAATAATTTCAGGTTTTATTTCTACAGTACTTGTTGACCCGGTAGGGGTATTTCCTTATTCACACCTGAAGGTTAGGCCTCTTTGACGTCATAAAGCCTGAACCATTGTCTCCCAGAAATCATTCCAGCCTGAACCATGCAAGAAGAGAAAGAAGAAAACATCTTTGCTGTTTATGATGCCTGATGCATTCTGAGTATGTACCAGAACTGTATTCTAATCAAGGACATCCAGCTATGCCTACATGCTCAGCCTGTGTGAATCTTGGGGGAGGCATTGCTCTTGTGTTGTTCTTATCTAACGAAGGCGCCTCTGTTACACAGCCTGTGTGAGACTCTATACAGAAATGCTATTCATTCAAGTTCTGTTTCTGGATTGGTCCTGAGAGGTCATCTAATGAGAACCAAGTAGAAGGTGCCTAATTATTGATTAGTCTATGTTAGGATGTAACGAAGCTTGCATCTTATCATATGTTTATCTGCCCATCTTCTATAATAATTAAGACCTGAAAAGTTACCTCTTGTGACTCTCTGCCTGAGAGAGAGAAACCAGACTTCTATACAGATCTGGATTTCATCACATAAAGGAAACCTTTGCTGCCAACCTAATTTACAGCTGTTCCAGTGACTAACGGACTCTTGTTCCTGTACCAAGATAATTCTTATCTTCAGTGCTGAGTAGAAGACGTCTTCCCTGTCACCTGATAATATGTCCATGACCGAAAATATACGTAGCTCAAACTTCACGGTCCCTCAAAACACGGATCACGAAACACAAAAGCCTTAACAAGATGCAGGCTCCAATTGTTGCTCATTGTCGAGAGTTTAACCATACCTTCCATGATCTGAGGTGCTGTGTTGTAGATCATGTTCCCATGAGTCATGGAAACAGACAGTGAGTGCTCCTGCGGTCCAGAATGGTTTTGGATTTGTACCCTGAAAACTGAGGAGGCCAGAGGACTGAATTTCAAAACTGAATGGCATCATATACTTTGACGTAGAAACATGGTTTTCAATTTCAATCTCGATTTTTATCTTGAGATTACGTCACATATAATTATATCCAATCACGTTCCGATATGCGTGATTGGAGCAGACAAGTTAAATAGGCAGGGCATTTTCCATTGTCCATGTTCGAGGAGCCACCATGTTGAATCCTGGAGTCATATTGAAAGTATGCTGGGACTTTTGGTTCATCGAATAAAGAGGAGAAAAAATCTTTCTTACAGACATTAAGTATTCTAAATATTTTATATTCATGTCTTGTAGGATTGACCACCTTTTACATCCTGAGGCAGCTTACAATTAGCGAAACGCTGGCTATTGTCGATGTGCGGTGTGCTTTTATTTCTATCTCTGCGAGATACTGCTCTTCAATGTTGCTGTAGGCACTAGTAGTTAACCTAAATCTTTTTTGGTGTTTTGAACGTTAAGCGGATATTTACCCACTTGCATTGCACAAGGCTTTTTCTTATAGTGAAATATTATATGAGGAGGTTTTTTATGCCAATGACTTAAATGCATCCTGGTTAGCCTCCACTTATTTACAACCTGAGTCATCGGTTTGGTGGAGGGGGTATCTGAGGCTTTTTCCTACCTCAAGATAATTTTCAGAGAAAAAGCGTTTTGAGGTGCTGGTTCGTTTTTGGTTTCAATATCTAGTGCCTATAGCCCATTGGTTTTTCATATTTATGGTTACTGTGCTGTGAACCAGGTTGAGAGTGTAGTTGGATATAGATCCCATTATGATTATGTCATATTTTGAGTATTAAGATGCTAAGACTTTATAAGGACAATAGTAATCTATGTGATACATGGAAAACATTAAAATTTATTGATAATCTAACATCTATACCAATACAACAATCCACGTGTCAATCTATATGGTTGAATTCCAAGATTCAAATTGGTGAGTTTAAAATCATCTGGATGCATTGGATGCAGGCAGGTATACGTGATGTGATATCAAAAGGGAGAATGCTTGATTTTTCACAACTGCAACAATCATTTGGCATAGCAAAGTCTCAAGTTTATAAATGGTTGCAGTTGAAGCATGCCATTCAAAAGGAGTTCCCTGATTGGCAAAATTTAAAGGATCGGTATAGTTTGCCTGGCCTATGCTTCCAGATTGATTTCCTAGGACATCAGGCTTCCAAGTGGTATAAATTAATATCGGAATATTTGAACAAAAAACCCCAAAACTAGTCTGAGAGACATTTGGAGCATTGAGATTAAGCAGCAGATTTCTGCTTCTCAGTGGCCACGGATTTAAACTTGGAGGATGAGGTGTACAGCGTCAGTGTCTGTGAGACAAACATGTTTTTTTTGTTGTTGTTGTTGTTATATAGAAGTTTCTGGACCCCTGTTCATTTGCAGAAAGTAGATAGTTCTAAGTCTAATAGATGCTGGCACTGTCATCTAGATATAGGGACACTGGATCATATGTTCTATTGTCATTTAATACTCAACTTTTGGAGGTCAATATGGGGACAGATTAATATCATACTAGAGTCATCAATTCCATTGATATATGATGTAGTCATATATGGGATGATAATGCATATTAAACCCCATTGGGCCGATATAAATGTCGGGTTTTCCTTATTATGACCGGGATAGCCATGCAAATGGTTACTCACAATTGGAAAAACTGCGATCGCCTTAATTTTACTTTTTGATGGGCAAATCTATGCTTCTGTTATAAGTATGAAAAGATGAATGCTGATATGTTGGGCACAATAAGTTATTTAAATTAGTTTGGGGTCCATTGATGTCTTTTGTGGCTTCGTTATAGTTGTTTTTATTTTTATTTTCATTGATTAGCTCACACACATCCAGGGGAGGGTAGGAGGGAGGGTTTGTTTTTGTTCCCTAATGGAAGAATTGGATGGGAATGGGAGTTCATTTTTCTGTAGTATTAATATTGATTGATTATAAGTGCTTATTATGATTATTATATGTACGTATATTGTTTTGCACTTTTGTTGGTTTTGGAAAATTAATAAAGATTATAAAACGAAAAAGAAACAGCTGAGAAGTATTTTGCCAATTGATATGATGAATATTTGCTCCACCTGCTAGTATCAATCAAATGCCTGCTACTGGGGGCTATTGGGCTTGATGGGCCATTGGTCTGACCCAGTAAGGCTATTCTTATGCTCTTATGTTCAATATAAAGCAAAAACAAAAAATAAACTGCAGACTCCTATATACCAGATGCAGGCAATGTTTATTATACCAAATATTTTATGCAGTTGAAAATACCACCTTATAACAAACCAAGGGACCTAACACGGTCCGTGTTTCGGAAAAAACTCCTTCCTCAGAGGTCCATGGTTGCTAAGGTATAAAGTAAACTGCAATAAAAGGTATAAAACAGCCGTCTGTATGGTATCCTTCTCCACTTAGAGTGTGCGACGCAAAACTAGTAAACCAAAAGCAAACCGTTGGATTCCTTTGTGTTGTCCTTATGTTCAATATACCAGGCCTCACAAATTGTCCATTAACATGGATATTCATTTCTAGCTCACAACTAAACATGTGCTACTGCTTCATGTGTGTTAATTTGGTTAATGCACATTAATGTACCACGACGCCATTTTATATGATGGGGCCTAGTTATTAATATCACATTAATGAAATTAATACAAGCTAACATGGTAGTTTATATTAGTAACTCTGGCTGCTAATATCCAATGTTGTAAGTCATAAAGGAGAAATTTTATAACTAGGTGTCCACATTTAAGCACCAGTTGTGCAACTGAATGTACCTAATACCTGCATTTTCATACACACTTATGTGTGCAAGTGACAGTAAAGCAACTAAGCACTATTTTGTAAGGACATGTTAAGTGATGTTCACATGGAAGGGGTGTGGTTAGAGCTGATGCATACCACTTAAAAAATACTTTAAGTTGCACATGTCACATTTAAGAATCCCTGGTTATGTTAGGTCTGTGACTGGTGTAACTACGGGTACCTAGATTTTGATGCCTTAATATAGGGTTGACAGGATTCTATAATGGAATCTGGGTGCCCTGATACACTTATAAAATATGTTTTCAACGGTGCAACATCAGAACACTAAAAGGAGACACCCACTTATAGAATTATGCCCAAAGCTTTTAGTATTTTCCAAGTTTTATTAAAATGCAATATCCCGCCTATCAAAAGGATGTCTAAGTGGCTTACATTAAAATATAAAAATAAAAACTGAGACAAAGCAAAATCAAAATTGTGTTGAGACATAACATTAAAGTGCGTTGGGGAAAGGGTGAACTACAATATAAATAGAAAAGTGGGGAAGTACTTTGGATATTAACAAGATGCATGGCCTTAGCTATCAATGTGTGTTCATTTACAAACAGCAGTAATAAGAACATAAGAATAGTCTTACTTGGTCAGACCAATGGTCCGTCTAGCTCAGTATCCCATCTTCACGGAGGCCAATCCAAGTTACAAGTACCAACATTCCATGCCACTGATCCAGGACAAGCAGTGGCTTCCCCCATGTCTGTCTCAACAGCAGTTTATGGACTTTTCCTCCAGGTACTTGTCCAAAACATTAACTACAATAACCACTCTCACCACATCCTTGGGCAATGCTTTCCTAAGCTTAACTTTTCTCTGAGTGAAAAAATATTTCCTTCTATTGGTTTTTAAAAGTATTACTTTGTAACTTCATTGAGTGTCCTCTAGTCTAGGTAAATCTTATTGCAGTGAAACATCAATCTACTTGTACCCATTCTACACCAATCAGGATTTTGTAGACTTCGATCATATCTCCCCTCAGCCATCTCTTTTTCAAGCTGAAGAGCCCTAACCATCCCCTGTATCATCTTGGTTATTTATCTTTGAACCTTTTCTAGTGCCGCTATATCTTTTTTGAGGTAAGGAGACCAGAACTGAATGCAATATTCCATGGAGCAATACAGGAACATTCCTAGTCTTGTTAACCATCCCTTTTTTAAATAATTCCTAGCATCCTGTTTGCTTTTTTTTTTGCCACCGCTGCACATTGGGCGGAAGGTTTCAGCCTATTGTCCACGATAATACCCAGACCTTTTTTCTTGAGCGCTGACCCTAGCATCCAGTAACTATGATTTAGATTCTTCTAACCAATGTGCGTCACTTTGCATTTGTCCACATTAAATTTCATCCTTGTTCAGTTTGTAATATATATGCTTTTTTATGGTAATGTCAGCCTTGATTTCCCAGCTCAGAATAAAGGTCTCAATGTGGCTTGATCTATCTCATATGCTCTATTTCTAAATGTGAAAGAAAGCCCTGCTGTGAATTCCCCTGCAACTACTTCCCTGCCTGTGTGAAAGAGGGACTTTTGTAGGCCAAATGACCCTTTTGCTCCTAGGTGTTATTCCCTCCATACCTTCAAAGTTGCCTGAAGCCTTGATGCCTCTCTAGCATTCCCCTTCTTTCCCCTGCCAAGACCTTTTTACATCTTATCTGTGACTGTGTAATATCAAGATAGATCTCTGTTCTCTCCCATTTTGTTCACTTTGAAGCTCCTTACTGTGCACATCTGAAGCATCACACTAACAGGGAGTAATTTAATAAAAGGTTTCCTATGTGTACGGCCTGTTTTACATGCAGAAAACAGATTTTACAACATTGTGTGGAGGCATACACACATTAAGGGCTAGAATCAGTAAATGGCATCCAACACTATTTTATTTATATATTTTAAATATTTATTAACTGCCTAAAACCTAGGCAGCTCACAATAAATACATACACATTCAAAATAAAATAATAGACAAAGACAACTTATTTAAAATTATCTTCCTCTTACATCATAGGATCCCCAAAACCATACAAGAAATTCTCTAAAATGAGCAAACTTCAGTTCAATGAAATGCCTGAACGAAAAAGAAAAAAAAAAAAAGTGTTTTGAATAGTTTTCTAAACATCAGAACATTGGCACAGAATCCTAAATTCCCAGGTAGTGCATTATACATTGCAGGCCCCAAGAGCATAACAAACCATATCTTACCTCCCCTTGTCCAACAACATCTGCTTTTCAGAGCTCAACATACCTAATTTCACCGAAAATAAGACACTGTCTTATATTAATTTTGGGCCCAAAAAAAGCACTAGGTCTTATTTTCGGGTAGGTCTTATTTTTTTTCATGTACAATGATCATCTCTCCCTTCCTCTCCTCCACCCCAATTCTTCCTATTTCCTTTCTCTTCCCCACATGTGCAGCATTTTTCCTCCCCTCTAACCCATCCCCTTGTGTAGTATCTTTCTATCCCTCCCTCCCTCCCATCCTTTGTGCAGCAGAACCCTTGAAGCTTCTGTCCCTCTGTGCAGCATATTTCTATCCATCCCATCCCCCCCTGCCCGCTGACCCTTCCATTTCTCCATCCCATGCAAACCTCGACCACAAGTCAAAATACCTGGAAACAAATGGCAGTGTCGGCAGCAGAGGCTGTATCGCAGCCTGCCCTTCTCATGTCCGGGCGTTCCTCTGCTGTATCACTGATGATGTCATCAGCAATGTGGCACGGAACATCCGGGAGTGAGAAGAGTAGGCCGCGATAAAGCCTCTGCTGCCAACACTGCCGTTTGTTTCCAGGTATTTCAGCTCGTGGTCGGGATTTGCATAGGAGGGAGAGATGGATGGGTCAGTGGGGGGTGCTCAGGAGGAGGAAGTGCTGCTGCTGGCTTATTTTCGGGGATAGGGTTTATATTAAGACATATCCTGAAAATCATACTAGGGTTTATTTTCAAGGTAGATCTTATTTTCGGGGAAACATGGTACATCTTGGCTGATAAAATACATAAAACTTCCTTGACGTATCTCGACAATTTACCATATATCCCCTGATGTACCAGTTTCAGAACCTTATATTATCCCAGGACAAGCAGGCAGCATATTCTTAACGTATGGGTGACGTCACCGACGGAGCCCCGGTACGGACCTTTTTAACTAGAAAGTTCTAGTTGGCCGCACCGCGCATGCGCGAGTGCCTTCCCGCCCGACGGAGGAGTGCGTGGTCTCCAGTTTCTTCGTTTCCGCGGAGCGAAGAAGACGCATGTGGTTTCAACGGCTGTTGAACACTCCTTTTTTGCCTTCCCGCTCGCGTTATTTCTGATTTTTTCGGTTTTTTTCCTTCGGGTTTTCTGTTTTCTTTCTAATTTGTAAAAAAAAAAAAAAAAAAAAACTTTCTTTTTTCCTTTATTTTTCAACCGGCCCCGGCGGGGCCTGTTGCCATCATACAAGCCTCCGGCTTTGATTTCGCGGAGGCCGTATTTCCCTTCATGCCCCCTCAGCCGGGTTTTAAGAAGTGCCAGCGGTGTGCACGCCCGATTTCCCTTTCGGACCCACACAACTGGTGCCTACAGTGCTTGGGTCCGGAACATCGGGCTGACACCTGCACCCGCTGCGCGACTCTCCAAAAACGCACACTTAAAAATAGACAAATCCAGCAGAATCTCCTCTTCGGCACCGGTTCTGCTATGGATCCGACCCCGACGTCGACGGCACCGCCGAAATCGGCACCGTCAACATCGACACCACCTGATCCTTCTGCAGGGTCGATGGCGCAAGGTAAGCCGGCTAAGAAGCCTTCCACTTCCCTCGAGCGCCCTCCAGCCACGGCGGTGACACCGGTTCTTCCGACGTCCCGCAAGTCCCGTAAGCGCTCCGCTCCGATAACGGTGAGTGCCTCTTCATCGGCCTCCTCATCACCGGAGCGTAGAGCGGCACCTATGGTACCGAAGAAAAGTAAAACGGTACCGGTGCCCCCATTGGAGGACCGTATCTCGGCCATCCTCCAGACCAAATTACAGGAACAGCTACAGCACCAGCTTCAGGAACTGCTTCCAACCCTGCTGGCACCACTCCTTCCGGTACCGGTCCGGCCCGAGCCTCGCACCACTACGCCAGTGGCCACCCCCTCGGTACCGATGAACACTTCGATGCCGGTCTTATCGGCACAGCCTACACTCCAGACCTGCGCGGCGGAGGACCCCTCCCGGCCCCAGGATCGACATCGATCGTCTCGGGACCGGGATCGGCACCACTCCTCCCGGGACAGAGATCGGCACCGGTCTTCATCTCCCGGCACCGTATCCATGAGATCTGGCAAGTCCCTTTCTAAAACCCGCCATGCTGAGCCGGCCATCAGGGACCCTGATTTATGGGAGCAATCCCCACTCGGTACCGAGGAGGATGCCTCTTCCACTGATGAGGAACCCTCCATGGCTGAATCCACCTCCAAACCCGAGCAGTCCTCATTTACAAAATTCCTTCGGGAGATGTCTGGGGCTCTCTCCATCCCACTTGAGTCCGACTCCAAGAAGTCCCAGGCCTTTCTAGAAGCCTTGGACTTCGATCAACCCCCCAAGGAATTTCTCAAACTCCCCGTCCATGATATTCTACGGGAGACGTTTTATAAAAACTTGGAGAATCCCCTTACTGTCCCAGGTGCCCCTAAGAAACTGGACAGTTTATACCGGGTCATCCCTATCCCAGGATTTGATAAACCCCAGTTGCCACATGAGAGCCTCCTGGTAGAATCCACTCTCAAAAAATCTCATGGTTCCAGTGTCTATGCCTCCACCCCTCCTGGCAGAGAGGGTAAAACAATGGATAAATTTGGAAAGCGCCTGTACCAGAATGCCATGCTGGCTAGCAGAGCCAACAATTACTCATTTCATTTTTCTTTTTACATGAAATATCTGGTACAACAACTTTCTGCTTTGCAAAAGTACATCCCTGAACGCAAGGTTCCATTGTTTCAACAACAAATTTCCACCCTTCTTCAGCTTAGGAAATTCATGGTACGCTCAATCTATGACTCCTTCGAGCTCTCCTCCCGAGCCTCTGCTCTGGCAGTAGCCATGCGACGCCTTGCCTGGCTGAGAGTATCTGACCTGGATGTGAACCACCAAGACCGCCTTGCCAACGCGCCCTGTCTTGGTGATGAACTCTTTGGGGAGTCTCTGGATACCACCACACAAAAACTTTCAGCTCATGAGACGAGATGGGACACCCTCATTAAGCCTAAAAAGAAGACTCCGCCGACACGACCATACAGACCTCAGTCTTCTTACCAACGTCGTTTTTCTGCTAGGCCACTTAATCCTCCTCAACAGCAATCTCGTCGGCCTCGCCAACAACAACACTCTCAGGCTCGCTCGCAATCTCACCAGACAGCCAAGCCTCTCCCTCAAACTAAGCCTCCTCAGCCCTTTTGACTCCTTTCTCCAGGGCATAGCCAGTCTCCAACCCTCGCTGCCTCTGCCTCAACCTATCGGGGGCCGCCTCACCATCTTTCTGCGACGCTGGGAGGCCATCACATCAGACCAGTGGGTTCTAAACATCATCCGTCACGGATACTCACTAAGGTTCCAGACTCTTCCTGTAGACCATCCTCCCGTAGAGTCTGCTTCTCACTCCTCCCAAACTCCACTCCTCCTCAGGGAGGTCCAATCCCTCCTCCTTCTCAATGCCATCGAAGAAGTTCCACCAGACCAAAGAGGTCAGGGATTTTACTCCCGCTACTTCTTGGTACCCAAGAAAACAGGGGATCTTCGTCCTATCCTCGACCTCAGGAACCTCAACAAGTGTTTGGTCAAGGAAAAGTTCAGGATGCTCTCCCTTGCCACACTTTATCCTCTTCTGTCTCAACACGACTGGCTATGTTCCCTGGACCTCAAGGAGGCCTACACTCACATCCCAATCCATCAGGCTTCACGTCGCTACCTCCGATTCCAGATACTGAATCACCACTATCAGTACAAAGTGCTACCCTTTGGTCTCGCATCATCACCCAGGGTGTTCACCAAGTGCCTGATTGTGGTAGCGGCCTGTCTCAGGTCCCACAACCTACAAGTGTTCCCCTACTTGGACGATTGGTTGGTGAAAGCAACAACCTCTCCACTTGTGCTGCAATCAACTCACCACACCATCTCTTTCCTTCATCTCTTGGGCTTCGAGATCAATTATCCCAAGTCGCATCTGCTTCCCACGCAGCGCCTTCAGTTCATCGGAGCACTTCTCGATACCAACTTCATGAGAGCGTTCCTTCCTGCCGACCGGCACCGGACACTGCTTCACCTCTGTCGACAGGTGCTCCTCCAACCATCCATCCCTGCTCGCCAGATGATGATTCTTCTGGGTCACATGGCCTCGACAGTCCATGTAGTTCCTCTGGCGCGACTCCATCTGAGGATACCGCAATGGACCCTCGCCAACCAATGGTCACAGACCAGGGATCCTCTTTCTCATCCCATCTCTGTGACATCGTCTCTTCAGCGATCTCTTCAATGGTGGTTGAACTCCTCAAATCTTTCCAGGGGCCTCCTTTTGCATCCACCCCCTCATTCCATGATCATCACCACAGATGCCTCCCCCTATGCATGGGGAGCTCACATAGGGGATTTACGCACCCAGGGACTCTGGACCCCTCAGGAACGTCAACATCACATCAATTTCCTGGAACTCAGAGCCATGTTTTATGCTCTCAAGGCCTTCCAGCACCTTCTCTATCCTCAGGTTCTTCTCCTGTGCACGGACAACCAGGTCGCCATGTACTACATCAACAAGCAAGGCGGCACCGGATCTCGTCCCCTTTGTCAGGAGGCCCTCCGAATTTGGACCTGGGCCACAGCCCACAATCTTTATCTCAAAGCGGTCTATATCCAGGGCGAACAGAACTCCCTGGCCGACCAGCTCAGCCGCATCCTTCAACCTCACGAGTGGACCCTGGATTCTCCCACTCTCCACTCCATCTTTGCTCGCTGGGGCACTCCGCAGGTGGACCTCTTTGCAGCTCCTCACAACCATCAGCTGCCCCAGTTCTGCTCCAGACTCTTCTCTCCACATCGTCTGGCCCCGGATGCATTCCTGCTCGACTGGACGGATCGGTTCCTCTATGCCTTCCCTCCACTTCCTCTGATGTTGCGGACCCTGTTCAAACTCCGCAAGGACAGAGCCACCATGATTCTCATCGCCCCTCGGTGGCCCAGGCAACACTGGTTCTCCCTCCTACTTCAACTCAGCTCCAGGGAGCCCATTCCTCTTCCTGTATTTCCTTCTCTGCTTACGCAGCAACATCAGTCTCTGCTACATCCCAATCTGTCTTCCCTCCACCTGACAGCTTGGTTTCTCTCGGGCTGACCTCTCCAGAAAACCTGTCTCAGCCTGTCCGTCGCATTTTGGATGCCTCCAGGAAACCCTCCACACTCCAATGTTACCATCAGAAATGGACCCGGTTCTCCTCTTGGTGCCTCCTGCATCATCACAATCCCACCTCATTGGCGGTGGAGACTGTACTGGACTATTTGCTCTCTCTGTCTAACGCTGGTCTCAAGTCTACCTCGATCAGAGTCCACCTCAGTGCCATCACTGCTTTTCACGAGCCTATCCTTGGAAAACCCCTCACGGCTCATCCTCTGGTTTCCCGGTTCATGAGAGGCCTCTTCAATATCAAACCACCTCTTCAGCCTCCCCCGGTCGTCTGGGACCTCAATGTGGTTTTGTCAGCCCTCATGAAACCCCCCTTTGAGCCTCTTGCTACTACCTCGCTCAAACTTCTCACATGGAAGGTGCTTTTCCTCATTGCCATCACCTCTGCCAGGAGGGTTAGTGAGCTACATGCACTAGTCGCCGATCCACCGTTCACTGTCTTTCACCATGACAAGGTGGTTCTGCGTACCCATCCTAAATTCCTTCCTAAGGTGGTTTCAGCCTTTCACCTCAACCAGTCCATCGTGCTACCTGTCTTCTTCCCAATACCCCATTCTCATCCTGGGGAACAGGCTCTTCACACGCTGGATTGTAAGCGTGCCCTGGCGTACTACCTTGACCGTACCAGGGCTCACCGCTCCTCTCCTCAACTCTTTCTGACCTTCGATCCTAACCGTCTGGGTCACCCTGTATCTAAACGAACGCTGTCCAATTGGCTTGCTGCCTGTATTGCGTTCTGTTATGCTCGGGCCGGCAGGTCACTGGAAGGAGCTGTCACGGCCCACAGGGTCAGAGCTATGGCTGCTTCTGTGGCTTTCCTCCGTTCCACGCCTATTGAGGAAATCTGCAAGGCGGCCACTTGGTCTTCAGTTCACACCTTCACTACTCACTACTGTCTGGATACCTTCTCCAGACGGGATGGACACTTCGGCCAATCTGTGTTACAAAATTTATTTTCCTAATGGCCAACCATCCCCCCTCCCTCTCTGTTAGCTTGGAGGTCACCCATACGTTAAGAATATGCTGCCTGCTTGTCCTGGGATAAAGCACAGTTACTTACCGTAACAGGTGTTATCCAGGGACAGCAGGCAGATATTCTTACGACCCACCCACCTCCCCGGGTTGGCTTCTTAGCTGGCTTATCCTAACTGGAGACCACGCACTCCTCCGTCATGCGGGAAGGCACTCGCGCATGCGCGGTGCGGCCAACTAGAACTTTCTAGTTAAAAAGGTCCGTACCGGGGCTCCGTCGGTGACGTCACCCATACGTTAAGAATATCTGCCTGCTGTCCCTGGATAACACCTGTTACGGTAAGTAACTGTGCTTTTTATACCAGTGGCGTACCTAGGGTATGTGGTACCCGGGGCCCATCATTTTTTGACACCCCCCCATGGAAAAAAATATTTTTTGTAATGACCATGAAACGTAATAAATGGTCAGAATAGAACAGGCAGTGAAAATTTTCTTATATTCCAAACATAACATAACATAAATTATGTCTGAATTGTCATGACATCAGAAGTACATATGGAGTAGTTGCAGGTGATGTTTGGGACAGTTCTGATTGTGTTAGTTCGATTTTATGTGTTTTTTGAATAGAAAGGTTTTTATTTTTTTTTTGAAGGTTTTGCAGTCTATGGTCGATGTCAATTGGTTGTAGAGTTAGAGGTCAAGTGTTGCAGCTCGAATGGCTAGGAGGTTGTCGAACAGTTTTTTTCTTTTGACGTTTTTGGTTGGAGGGTGTGTGAATGGTGCGTGAGTTCTCCTATGTCTGTTTGAGGTGGATTGAATTATTTAGCTGAAGAAATTAGTTACCCCCTCATCCCACACACATTAATTCTCTTCCATTATAAAAAAATATTGATAAGTTCCCAGAAAAAAATACATTAAAATAAAAAGTGAAAACAAAGGCCCCTACAGATGAGAACATAACATAAGAATAGCCTAACTGGGTCAGACCAATGGTCCATCATGCCCAGTAGCCCATTCTCATGGTAGCCAATCCAAGACACTAATACCTGGTCAAAACCCAAAGAGTAGCAACATTCTATGCTACCGATCCAGGGCAAGCAGACACTTCCCCCATGTCTTAATAACAGATCATGGACTTTTCCTCCAGAAATTTGTCCAAATCTTTCTTAAAACCAGCTACACTATCTGCTTTTACCATAACTTCTTGCCACTTCATTTTTAAGTTTAGATCTTTCCTTTCAAACAGAGACCTTGCTAGATGTCAAATACAGCACAAGGTAACTTCACATGGACTTAGCTGTGCAGGAAATGTGAATCTCCTCATACACCCACCATATAGTGCAAAAATGTGCAAAGGTCTGTTTATTTCTTTCGATCACTACATAGCCTAATGCCACACAAGCAGTGCTGTACAAACATATTATGTAGGTCAATGCTAAGGATAACAAAGTTTCCTTCCTTGGACCAGAAGGAGATACTGATAAACCACTGGAAGAGATTCCAAAACAACACCCAAAGACCCACTCAGTGTGTGAACCAGTTGAGTGGAGTAACTAACTGGGGGGTGGAAATGGGCCCGGAGTTTGCTCAGCAGAATTTCCCAGACACCTCTTCCTCTCAACACATTGACACGCTGCCACCACCACCACTAGGAACACCTCACTGGGTAGGCCAGCTATGCTATAAACTTTATAAAACACATTATTATATTTTCTTATAAAGCACATATTTTAACTGAACTCTCTGACATCCTCAGCCTTTCCATTCACAAAAATAGAAGGAAGAAAAGTTCCCATTTCCTGCTGTCTCATGTCCCCGGCCTATACAATATTTTTTTTCTGCAGACCCTTCAAAAGTCTGACCAAATCCTCGTTTCACTTGCATTATAAAGTACTGAGGATGCCATCTCTCCCCAATCCCAGGTCCTAAAGTCTAAGACAGTAGTGCAAACTAATGCTGCCAGATTCAGGAAAAAAAAAATTTTGATTCGATTCAGCCTATTGAATTTGTTTTTCAATTTGATTTTCCTGCCCAGTTGGGTGATTTTTTTCAAAACTCCTGGTGGGTTTTATAGCTTTTTCACCCCCTTTCGCTTCTCCTAACCACACTGGCGCTATGGTGTAAATAAAATAAAGAAACAAAAAGGACTTTTCCTCTCTCTGTTAAATCCTAGCTCACGTTTGCAGTCCAACACCAGCTCTGGCAGGATACACATTTCAAATCTGACATATTATAATCACAAAACAGAAAATATAATTAATTTTTCTACCTTTTGTTGTCTGGTTATATTTCAAATCTTGTTGGTCCAAGGCTCTGGTTTTCTTCCGATAACTTGCTTGCCAGGGTCTCCTTCTTTCTTCTTTCTGCATGCTAACCATCCATCTGCCAACTCTTTCCTCCCTTTCCATTTCCCTTCCCTCCCCAGGAGGTCTGGTATCTTTCCTTTTTTTCATCTCCCTCCACAGATCCACCTTTTCTTAACTACCCTTTCATCCGGCATCTCTCCCTCTTTCCCCACCACCCCAGAGTCCACCATCTCTCCCTTTCTTTTCCCAATTACCCTTCTATCCAGTATCTCTATCCCTCCTCCACACCATCCCTTGTGTCCAATTTCTCTCCCTTTCTGTTCCTTCCCTCCCTAAATCTCATGGTCCATCATCTCTCTCCCTCTCCTCTATTTTCAGACCCATTATTTCTTTCTGCTTGCACACATAAATATCCAGAAAACTGTCAATTATGTACATCCCCTTATTTTCTGACTCTTTATTACTCTAGCTTATCTATCTCTGGGGTCCTTTTACTAAACTGTGGTAAGTGCCAGCACGCGCTTACTGCATGTTAAACGGGCTTACAGCGGGATGTGCTCTAGTGCCCCATGGTAAAATGGCCAATTTATGTGGCTTTATTAAAAGGGCCTCTATATATTCCATCCTTGTGGTGCAGTGGTTAGAGCTACAGCCTCAGCACCCTGAGGTTGTGGGTTCAAATCCCACATTACTCCTTGTGACCATGGGCAAGTCACTTAATTATCCATTGCCTCAGGTACATTAGGTAGAGTGTGAGCCTTCCAGGATAGATAGGGGAAAATGCTTGAGTACCTGAATGTAAACCATTTAGAGGGGCATTTTCAAAAGGATGTCTGAGGTTGGATGTTTTTGGCAAAATGTCCACTAACCCATCAGAAAAAAATGTCCATTTTCAAAACTGCTAAATGTCTATCTTTTATTTTTGGAAAATGACCTATGCATGTTTTGTGCCTTAGGACATCTATCTTTTTTGGCCATTTTCAAAAATAAAAATGTCCACATGAACCCCCCCCCCCCCCAAGAAAAGTAAGTTTTGTAGACATACCCAACTACCTTGTCTGATGGCGGCAGAGGAATCCCCATCAGCTGAGCCAGTTTTGGGGATTTCTGACATCTCAGCTGATGGGGATTCCCCCTGCCAGGATCAGTTGAGCCACGGAGCCCTCCCAGACCGCCTCATCCCCCTCCTATACCTGCCGATGACAGATTGGCAGGAGGGAAGCATGCTGTGAATGACAGGCCTTCCCAATGGTCATCTTGTCAGTTTGGTCACCTTTGGGTACTTAGAGCTGCTTTACTTTGGTCTAAGTCCCAGCATGTATGTTCCGTCTAGGATGTCCTGGAAAAGCTTTGATTATTGCTTCAGGACGTCCAGGTGGAAGCATGCCTGATTCCTGCCAATAACACACCTCCCGTTATGCCCCTTTGAGCTCTGGATGCACAGCAGCTTAGAAGTGCAGCTGAATGTCCAGAAAGTTTGTTTTGATTATCAGCACTTGGACCTCCCTGCTATTAGGACATCCAATTCTGACTTAGGCAGGTCTTTAGATGTTTTTTAAAATTTTGATTATGCCCCTCTTAGGCTATAATTGGTATATAAATATTAAAATACATATTAAAGTCCCCTTTTTACTAAGCTGCAGTAGAGGTTTCTAATGTAGCCCAGAGCGCTAAATGGTCTGACGCTCATAATGAGCGTCAGATCATTTAGCCCTCTGGGCTGCAGTAGAAACCTCTTCTGCAGCTTAGTAAAAGGGGAGAGGGGAGAACTAATGGCAGCCATTCAGGGAGCGGCGCGGGACCAGGCATGTGGGTGAAAAGCTCACGCCTGGCTTGTGCGCCACTCTGCCACTGCCGGAAGAGATCAGGAGGAATTTTAAAAAGGTACTGGGGGCCCTGCCGGAATTTAAAAAAAATGTACCCGGGGGGCCTTGCCTGCCTGCCCTGTGCCATGTCCCGGCCTATCACTAGACCACCAGAGGGGGACCGGCAACAGGGCAGGGCAGTGGGACAGGGTACACCATTTGGTTCAGAACTTTTTTCTTGATTTATTCCTCCTCTACAGGTAGGTGCATCTTATGGTCAGGTGCATCTTATAAAGCAAAAAAATATGGTAAATAAATAAAATGAATATGTGGCAGCAAATCGGCTGAGCTTTATGGGTAAATGGCAAAGCATGTAAATGCAAGGGGATGGGGTTCACACGGGGGGAGGGGTGTGGGCAGGGCTTTAACTTATGTACTTATGCTTCTCTGCTGTAAGTAGACATCTGCAGTTGCTCCAGGTGCCTGACTGTAACCCACAGGCACTCTAGGTCTGTGGCTGATGTTTGCTCAATTTTTTCCAGTGTAACTTGGCCAATGACAATGCTGCTTTACTCTATAAGAGCACTGCTTTTGCAACCTTGCGTTGGATTTTTGTTTGTTGAGTCTTTGAGGCTATGTTTATAATTGTGATTTATTAACAGCAGGATCTTGATAGGCCCTGCTATCCGCCTATATACTCATCCCCACCCAACCATCATGACCTTCCCACATCCCCTTTTTACCACAAACACACTGCAGTCTTTATGATGGTAAAAATTAGTTGCAGCTCAGTTTATTAAACCATGACACATTAACATATCATAACTTCAATTAACATCATAACCAAAAGAGCTCCTTCCAAGCTACCAAATTACATAGGTCAGTGCCCTCGACCCTGCCACCTCAGCAAGGGTCAGAGGGGTGGCATGTCCCTCATGCCCTTTTTATCCGGATCACTTGACCCACCAGGCACGGCACCCGGCCCACTGTTCATCACCTGATGAGCCCCATGACCCAGTAATCCAGGAGATGCACCCCCCCGAGCTACCATCCACTGCCTAAAGCAACGGGCGGGCGGGTGGCTGAGAAAAAGCCGCCCTGGAGGACCCAGGAAACAGCAGAGTCCTCCAAGGTCCCGGCCTTCAAAACCCTCACTCCCGCGCGCTTCCCAGCCTCCCCACCAATTAATTTAAAAGCTCCTACCTGACGGGCCCACCACCCAATCTTCACCTGACACTTCTCCACTCCCTCACCCCCTAACAACCCAGGCTGATGGGTGATACAAGGGCCAACCAGCCCCGTGTTACCTTCCGCCCATCGACATGGGGGTCTTGGGCTCCCATTTATTATTTATTTAAGACATTTATAGCCTGCAGGCATAATTAAAACAAAACATTACATATTATAACAGATTATTAAAATAACAGCATACAATATTTTACACATGTGCCTTACAATAAAAAGCCAAACAGTTATAAGATTACAAAGTAACCAAATTTGAAAAGGCAAGTCAATAAAAGTAGGCTTTCAAACTTTTCCGAAATGCCAGAAAATCAATATTTTATTACTCTAGTATTTGAAAGCCAGATGTATTTTGGTTTAGCATGTGAAGTATTTCATGCTGTAAATACATCATATACCATATTTTTTGGTCTATAAGACATACCTCACCATAAGATACACCTACTTGTAGAGGAGGAAAAACAAAAAAAAATTGGTTCAGAATTTTTTTTTTCTTGTTTTTTTTCCTCCTTTACACGTAGGTGCGTTTGGTGGTGTGGTACATCTGGTGCTGGGAAACCTGAAGCCTGCAACCCATAGCCCGCAGCTCCCTGGTACCTTTTTTTAACTGGAAGTGGTCCAGCATGGTCCCCTGATGGACGGCTGCCTTTCTCACTGCAGAGCAGCACATAAGGCAGGAGTGTGACCTTTGCGCTTCCTGCCTAGTCCCGCGCCGCTCCGTGATTGGCTGCTGTCAGTTGTCACGATTCATGAGAACTGACGGTAGCCAATCACAGAGCGGTGTGGGACCAGGCAAGAAGCGCAAAGGTCACACTCCTGCCTTATGTGCCGCTCTTCAGCGAGAAAGGCTGCCGTCCAGTAGGAGATCGCGCTGGACCATCACAGTTAAAAAAAGGTACCGGGAGGTGGGGGAGGGGTATTCGCTCCATAAGATGCACCCACTTTTCCACCCCCTTTTTGGGGGATGGAAAAAGTGTGTCTTATGGAGTGAAAAATACGGTAAATGTAAGATGAATTGAGGCTGGGTTATGCTTGTATTCTATAATGGAATCTGCATGTCCAGGTGCCATTATAGAATGGGCTATCACTGCACAGCATCGGAGAGCCTAAAAGGAGATGTCCACTTATAGAATGTAACTATCCAAATGTCCCTGGAACAATGTATTCTTCTCCTACAGTGTAGTGTCACTTTCCGCTTGTCCCTGCATGGATCTCTTACCCTGTAAATCGCCTTGAACAGGAACTGGATAAGTGTGATTCAGGAATTCTGATTAGATTAGAATTGCCTCCATAATGTTCAGCATTTTATCAGTGGATTCAATCAAAACATTTTAACAATTATTTCCTTGTAACCCTTTGCTCTTTAAACAGATGCATGCCCATTCCCTTATTAAGGATAATGCCATGTAGCATAATTAGATAATGTCATGTAACTTTTCTGTTGCAGGTCTCCGTAGATGGAAATTATTGCAGCAAAACCTTTATTATCGAATGGCGTCATTACCCGCATTGGCATTTCCACAATGAGGTCAGGAAGCTAAGGTGGTAGAGGCCCCTGACACCTCAAACCTGGATCTAAAGATTCGACACTAGGTGCTGGAAATTTTTGATTACTTTGCGGAAGGGAACTCTTTGCCAATGCTTACAAGAAACTTCTTATCGCTGCTTCTCTGGGTCCTGTTTGATGGAGGTCTGCTAACACCACTGAAGTCTCAGCAGCCACCACAGATTTCAAAAGAAAGGCAAAAAGAAAATGGCTCCGTGCCAGGGAGGCGATTACCTACCCAGCGAGTTAAACGGGGCTGGGTATGGAACCAGTTTTTTGTACTTGAAGAATATATGGGCTCTGAGCCCCAGTATGTGGGAAAGGTAACTTTTCAGCTTTTTATTGCCGTTGTGAAATGTGCCAAATGTGATGCTTTTTTTGTTTTGTTTTGTAAATCTGTGTATTCAAGGATTTCCAACAGTACAGTCAAAAAACCCAAAAATACAGAAGTGTACAGAGTAAAAAATGACAAGGACAGATTTTTCCCCGTCCCTGCGGGAACTAATTTTCCTGTCCTGTCCCCGCGAGTTCTTTTCCTGTGCCTGCCCTATTCCTGCAAGCTCTGTCCTCATCTGCACAAGCTTCAAACACTTTAAAATCGTAAATGTTCAAGGCTTGTGCGGTTAAGTCAGAGCTTGTAGGAATGGGGCAAGGACAGCGACAAAACTCACGGGGATGGGACGGGACAATTGAGTTCCTGCAGGGATGGCAACAAATTTGTCCCCATGTCATTCTCTAGTACAGAGTACAACCAAACAGATAATATAGCAAATGCAAAAGTAATCAAGTAAGGCAGTCAAATCTTAGTAAATTTTTTTTAATCTTATATAAAGAGGAAAGTAAGCCACAATCCCCCTCCCCCTCCTAACCCTCCCTCCCCTCCCCCCCCCCCTCTAGGACCATGGCTCAAGGGTCTTCACTTGGAGAACTGTCTCAATAAATCCAAGTATGATACATTTTAATGGTAACTTTGTCATAGGTGAGTCAACTGATCAGGGAACAGAAAGCAGCAAATGTGCAACAATTTTAGTAGATCAAACAATTAAGTCAAACAACAGCAACAATAACAAAACTCCTAAACATTGCATAAGAAACTCAACTCAGCATGACCACATGTTGGCCTCCATCAGACATATATATTTACATACAGATTTTTGTAAAAAGTACAAAGCCGTAACATAAAGGAACAAAGCACGAGCAGGTCTAAAAAGGATTTAACTCTTATGGATTCACAGAGATATCAGTTCCATAACTAAAGCGCGCGGGACTTTGACACGCCGACAATCTCGTGGCAACATTTGTGTGCAGGACAAATGTGCACCACCACCACCACTTCCATTCCCGTTAGCGCTCTGAGGTGGGTATGGGGGGGGGGGAACCCCTGACTACACTTAGAAGAATTTGTGCTCCCGTTGGGGGGGGAACACCCCCTCCCCAGTACACTGAAAAGTCCTGTTTTCCTTCTGTTTTTCGGTCTTCAGGAGTTTTCAGTGTATTGGGTTCCCCCCACACACTCCCAATGGGAGCTCAAGGGCTTCTAAGTGTAGTGGAGGGTTCTCCCCCACCCCCTCAGTGCGTTAACGGGAACGGCAGAAGTCGTGGCGTGCATTTGTCCTGCATGCAAATGTCGCTGTGGGATTGTTAGCGCGCCAAAGCCCTACGAGCTTTTGACGGGTCACTGAGATATCTGTGATAAGACAGACAGAGAGCGAATATCAGGATTTTTGATCTGTCTCTGAATTAGCCAGTGACCATTTAGGAATCAGAATGGTGTCGCTTTACATTCCATCAGTCCTCCTCATTTATAAATTCATACAACATTGGGATTTGTTTTGCAGCTATTCACCTCTCGAGTGCTGAGATTTTATCCTGCTGCGTTAATCCAACTCTCATTTTGAATATTATGTCTGTACTGTCACCTGGGTCGTGGTTTCTGGGCATTATGGGCATTTAGTCTTAGTATCAAAGAACATATTGCTGAATTATAGACTGATATGAATTTAAATTGGAACTGGACCTTTGCAAATATAAGATTTAACTTATTTGCACATAAAACAACTTGTTCTCTGTCGCCATCGTTGAGCAGGGAGAAAATGCAGGCCAGCCTCAGGTCCAGGGCGCTCTCCCTCAAGCTGCTTGAGGGAGAGCGCCCTGGACCTGAGGTTGGCCCGCATTTTCTCCCTGCTTAACGATAGCGATGGAGAACAAGTTGCTTTATGTGTCACTATTTTGGAACGGGTCCTTCAGGCTTTGGAGCCAGTTCATGTGGCTCAAAAATTCAAAGATGAACTCCAGAGGGGTCTCTTTCATCCTGATGATACCATAAAAATTCTTACTATATCTCAGGTTGGAAGAATTGTTGAAAATTCAGAAGCTGTTACAGAGATTCTTAACAACCTTGAATTACTGAAAGAAATTATCCTTTATATTGGAGGAGAGAAAATATCAGTAGCCAAGGAGTTAACTTATTTGCAGACAGCATTTCAGTTTTACTGATACTGGACATTATTAGGAAAGGCTCCTCTGCTTACCCCACTGAAACAATGGTAGGAAATCTATCATGTCTTATCTGTGTGTGTTTTGATCAAATTCAAAATGTAGGTTTGAAATGTGCCTAGATGTATTCCCATGCCATAATCTCTAAGGCCATTTTGATTAGGGATTATATTCTAGGTACCGGTAATTATTTGTATCATGGAGATTTTTCAGCAACTGTTGGGTTTGTATGTTTCATTTCAAGCTGGATATGGGGGGTGGGGGGGGAGGAAGTGCAGTGATTGAAATCACATTGGGGCTCAATGGATTATCATTGACCAAACCTCAAGGCTATGCAAGGTTGATGCTACTATATTTAGTTCCATCTATCCTTCCTATACGGGGATAAAAGAGAGTACCTTTGATCTATTTTGGGAGGCCCTTACTAAACACCAGAACACTGTCATAGTAGGGGCTTTTCATATTTGCTTTAATGATGAATCCAGTTCTTTGACGAGTGCTTTTTTTATAAGTATGTGAAGGCATGAGATTTAATTGGGATGTCATAGGCAGCAAATCATATTAAGAGTCACTATTAAAGATATATTGGCAACAATACCATATCCTGTGAGGAAAGGCTATTTGGGGGATCTACAAAAGTAACTTCTTCCTTGGTTAGGTCACTATTTATTGACATTAAACCTTAGGTATATTTGGACTGAGGCAATGGAGGGGTTAAGTGCCTCACTCAAGATCTCAAGGAGCAACAGCAGGATTTTAACCTAGGCTCCTTTCGTTTTCAGTTCTTTGCTTTAACCTCAGGGGCTCCTTCTTAGGGAAAGACAAGCGTAAAGCGGGAGCAGTCACTTAAGTAAATAAGCTGATGCTGAACTCTGATACATTTTGGAGTGAGGCTGAACATGCATCTTAGAAACATGGAAACATAGAAACTGACAGCAGAAAAGGGTCACGGCCTGCCCACAACAATGACCCACCCCTACCTTCCTCTATGAAGAGATCCCACGTGCCAATCCCATTTTTTCTTAAAATCTGGCACGCTGCTGGCCTCAATTACCTGCAGTAGAAGATCATTCCAGCGATCAATCACTCTTTCGGTGAAGAAATATTTTCTGGTGTCACCATGAAATTTCCCACCCTTGAGTTTCAGTGGATGCCCTCTCGTTGCTGTGGGCCCCCTGAGAAAAGATATCTTCTTCCACCTCGATACGGCCCGTGACATATTTGAACGTCTCAATCATGTCTCCCCTCTCTCTGCGTTCCTCGAGTGAGTATAGCTGCAACTTGTCCAGCCGTTCCTCATACAGGAGATCCTTGAGTCCTGAGACCATCCGGGTGGCCATTCGCTGGACCGACTCAACTCTCAGCACATCTTTGCAGTAATGTGGCCTCCAGAATTGTACACAGTATTCCAGATGGGGTCTCGCTATGGATCTGTACAACGGCATTATGACCTCGGGCTTACGGCTGACAAAACCTCTGCAGATACAACCTATGATTTGTCTAGCCTTGGATGAAGCTTTCTCCACTTGATTGGCAGTCTTCATGTCTTCACTAATGATTACCCCCAAATCACGTTCTGCTACAGTCCTTGCTAGGGTCTCTCCATTTAGGGAGTAAGTCTGGCATGGATTTTTGCTGCCAAGGTGCATGACCTTGCATTTTTTGGCATTGAAACTTAGTTGCCAAGTCCTGGACCATTGTTCCAGTAGGAGTAGGTCGTGAGTCATACTGTCGGGCATTGAGCTTATGTTAAGCACTGTGCTTTGCTCTGTTGTGCTCTTGCCTACTACGTTGCATAGTTTGGCGTCATCGACAAATAACGTAATTTTGCCTCGAAGCCCCTTAGCCAAGTCTCTTATAAAGATGTTGAATAGGATCGGGCCCAGTACCGAGCCCTGCGGCACTCCGCTGATCACCTCCGCTGCTTCGGAGGGGATGCTGTTTACCACCACCCTTTGAATTCTGCCTCTGAGCCAGTCCTTAACCCATGTAGTTAACGTGTCACCTAATCCCTTTGAACTCATCTTGCTCAGCAACCTGCAGTGTGGGACGCTATCAAATGCTTTACTGAAGTCCAGGTAAACGATGTCTAGGGACTCCCCTATATCCAGCTTTCTTGTAACCCAGTCAAAGAAGCTGATCAGATTGGACTGGCATGTAAATCCATGTTGATGGGGATCTCGTAGATTATCCTCGTTCAGGATCGTATCCAGTTGGCGCTTGATTAGAGTCTCCATAAGTTTGCTCACTATCGATGTGAGATTCACCGGTCTGTAGTTTGCATCCTCCGTCCTGCATCCTTTTTTGTGGAGTGGAATGATGTTATGGTAGATGACTTAGTTGAGTAATGCGTGGGATTCTGAGTCCTAGCAACGTGAGGATTATCGTCAAGTTTTTGTGGCAGAATACAGAAGTAGATTGTCAGGCCTTTCTTCTGGGCAGTATAAATTTAATGTTGTTGCCACTGTCATATCAAATATGATCCTTTGCCTCTAACACTGCCCATCATCTTAACCATTGCCCCAGGTACATGAAGAAGGACACAGTACTACTCGAAAGGATCCAGAGAAGAGCGACTAAAATGGTTAAGGGGCTGGAGTAGTTGCCGTACAGTGAGAGATTGGAGAAACTGGGCCTCTTCTCCCTTGAAAAGAGGAGACTGAGAGGTGACATGATTGAAACATTCAAGATAATGAAGGGAATAGACTTTGTAGATAAAGACAGACTGTTCACCCTTTCCAAGGTAGGAAGAATGAGAGGGCACTCTCTAAAGTTGAAAGGGGATAGATTTCGTACAAACATAGGGAAGTTCTTCTTCACCCAGAGAGTGGTGGAAAACTGGAATGCTCTTCCGGAGGCTGTTGTAGGGGAAAACACTCTCCAGGGATTCATGACAAAGTTAGACAAGTTCCTGCTGAGCCGGAACATAAGCAGGTGAGGCTGGACTTATTTAGAGCACTGGTCTTTGGCCTAAGGGCCGCCGCGTAAGCGGACTGCTCGGCGCGATGGACCACTGGTCTGACCCAGCAGTGACAATTCTTATGTTCTTATAAATTGTGAGCCCACCGCGACAGACAGGGAAAAATGCTTGAGTACCTAAATAAATTCATGTAAACAGCTCTGAGCTCCCTTGGGAGAACAATATAGAAAATTTGAATGAATAAATATGTAAGCCTTCAGTGCTGTAGAAGTGTTAAATAGTAGTCGTAAATAAATAAATATGGTACATCCATTTGACACAGCTTTAATTCAGCGTATGTTTCCTAGATGCTTCACTCATGCATCCTAGCCTCCCTGCATAAAACCACAGCACAGACAGCTTGTCAAGGACTTTGAAAAGACAGGAGAATGCCTTTTCCCCAGAACCTCTAACCAGACCTCTTCCTTGAGCAAACTTGCAGATCCTTAAAGTACAACGCATCGCATCCTTTCTGCTCCTACCTCATTTAGAATCTAACCACTAAGCCAGCATTCCCCTTTTCCTCTTGATCCTGTCTTGCCAGCTGCTTGAACACGCTCTCACTAAGGTATCTCTTGTGTCTGCGCTGCCTTCTTACAAACCAGACTGCTTTCTAAATTTATGTACAGACTACTTAACTAGCGATAAGTGATTAATTGCCTGCACTTGTATTCTGAATGTCTCTTATCTGGATCCAACAATTCCCAGACTTCCTAAGCGTTCTACCTCCTAGGACTCCCTTGTGTTCTCTGGAGCTCTCACTACAGCTGACAGATTTCAATATAATGGTGTGCTCTTTAACACACTATAATTTAATACTGGCCTATTGCAGATATTACTTGAACAAGTGGATTTAAAGTACAGGTACTTATTTTGTACCTGGGGTAGTAGAGGATTAAGTGACTTTCCCTGGGATTAAGTGATTTGCCATGGGGTTTGATCCCACAACCTTTGATTGTAGAGGCAGCCGTTCTACAACTAGGCCACTCCTCACCTCCATTTGTTTTATCCATATGCCAATGATATTCTGGTTTTGTGTATGTCATGTAAAAGGTCAATTTCTGATTGTGATAGAGCAAAAAATAGGGCAAGAGGCCTTTACAAAAACATCCAGACCATGGTTTAAAAGCAAACAAAATCGTTTTTAATTCTGTGATGTGAAAGGAAAATCATAAAGAAAGCTGTTCTTCTCACAGGCAGCTCACAAGTATAGATAACTCAGCTTGTTTAATAGAAAATAAAAAAGAGGGACTGATTCCTTCCAAACTGGAGAAGAATCACATAAGTGCATCAGTGTTACCATACTGGGACAGACAAAAGGTCCATCAAGCCCAGTATTCTGTTTATAACAGTGGCCAAGCAAGGTCACAAACGTCTTACAAGATCCTAAAAGAACAAAACATTTTATTTTACTTATACAAGAAATAAGCAATATATTTTCCCAAGTGCATTTTAACAATGGCTTATGGACTTTGCTTTTAGGAAAATATCCAAACATTTTTTTAAACCCTCCTATGCTAACTGCGTGTACCACATTCTATGCCAACAAATTCCAAAGATTAATTGCACATTCAAGAAATATTTTCTCCACTTTGGGCTCTTTTTATTAAGCTGCAATAGCGGTTTTAGCGCACGCTAAATTGCCACGCACGCTAGACGCTAACGCCAGCATTGAGCTGGCATTAGTTCTAGCCACATAGCGCAGGTTTAATGTGTATGCTAAAAACACTATCGCAGCTTAGTAAAAGGAGCCTTTTGTTTTACATTTACTACTTAGCAGAGAGATTTTTTTGCAATATTGGCATTAGCTTTTCCTCATAAGGAAGCTGTACTATCCCCTTAATAATTTTTGTTGTCCTTTTCTAATTCAGCTATGGGGCTCATTTTCAAAAAAAGAAAAAAGTCCAAAAAACAACATAATGGGGATATAGATGGACATCTGCCAGCAAAACAGCGAAAGCATCTAATCAAACCAAACTTTTTTTAAAAAGGTGTTGCACAATGTTATTTACCGAAATCAAGACGTCTACAAAGTAGGACACAGGCAGCATTAGGCGATGTACGTTCTTCCACCATAATGGATAGCAAATGATTTGTTTGGGCGTCCCAAAAGAAGCCCAGATTTAGGCATGCTTTAAAAACAAATAAGGTGAGGAGCAAATTGTCTTTTGGCCCACTAGCGATATGGCTGTGTTGGAGATTGGAGAGCAAGAAGTGAGCATTTGTCTGAACTACTGGAGAGTTGCAGAGTGCTGTATTGCCGGACCTACTTTTCTGCATGCCACCTCTTTCGCCCCACACCCACATCTGCCAGACCCTACCCACCCCTTCCCCCCACCCCTCCTTCCTACTTCTTGTCTCTTACCCGCATACGTAAAATCTGGTAACTCTAACCATTTCACACCTTCTCCACTCCCAGTCAGTCACCATGTCCTATGTCCCTGTGCTGTCTCAATGCATCTGCACTGTGTGCCATGAGCTGGAAAATGAGTGCTGATTGTTTTACCTGTGTGTGTCTGGAATGTGTGTGGTGGTGGTCTGTCTTAGCTCTGCTGTTGATGTGTGCCTGAGCACTGTGTACTGGGGATGGGAGAGTGAGTGTGTGGGTGTTGTCTGTCTAAAGAGGGAGTATTATGTGTGATAGGTGCAAATGCACACAATGGTGTTTGTGGGGATAGTGGGACATGCCTGTGGCAGCAGCAGCTATGCTGTAGGCAGCAGAGAATGGTCAGGGAGAGCCATCATCAAGCACACCTTTGGTCAGTTGAAGAACAGTTTCAATGTCTAGACACCGTTCCTCTGATAAGTCACTCTTAGCGTTACCCTTCTCCTCCTCTGCCAATTCCAGACTTTGTTCCTTTCATCTAGCTGCCCCCTGTGCCTGGAATAAATTACCCGAGTTTGTCTGTCAAGTCCCTTCCCTTGTTTAAAAGCAGACTGAAAACCCACTTTTATGATATAGCCTTCAATCCTTAACCCTACTCCTCTGCCCTCCAACCCAGCCAACTGATTAACCGTTCCCCTTAACTGTATCCATGACATCCTGTTTGTCTTTCCTGTTTAGATTGTAAGCTCTTTCGAGCAGGGACTGTCTTCTTTGTGACTCAGTATAGCACTGCATACATCTGGTAGTGCTACAGAGATAATTAATAGTAGTAGTAGTAGTGTGAAGAGTTTCAGTCTTTCGGAAGCAGAGCTGAGCTTGTAATTTCATAATGCCTCATTCCACCAATAAGAGCCAATCTCATCAGTTATGTCACAATGGCTTGAATGTCCTGTACTCCCTCTGCCCTCCAACCCAGCCAACTGATTAACCGTTCCCCTTAACTATATCCATGACATCCTATTTGTCTGCCTTGCCTGTTTAGATTGTAAGCTCTTTCGAACAAGGTCTGTTTTCTTACTCTTTGTGACTCTGTGCAGCACTGCATGCGTCTGGTAGCGCCATAGAAATAATTAATAGTAGTAGTAGTATTTGTAGACCATTCCAGGGGAGAGATCCTCTGCAGACCTTAGAAGGTAGCCCAAATCTTCATGCATGCGGCATAACATGGTCCTTAGAAAATGACAGCCCCTTTCAGACTACCCTCAGCAACAACAGAAGCAGCCACCAGACCCTAATGACAAATAACCTGCCCCCACACTGGGTCTAGCACGATTCATTGCGTCCATTTCTCGCGGCTGTTTCAGCATTTGGGGGAGGTGATGACCCCACACCTCCTACAATGTAAACATTTGGGTGACAATGCCCCCACATGCCCAAATTATATCCCCATTCTCTCCTCACTGTCTACCATCCAGCACATCTGCAGATAAAAACCATATGGCCTATCCAGTTTGCCCATCCATGTCACTTACTATCTCTTTCTCTCCCTTAAATGTCCTATATACCGGTACTTGTCCAAAGATTTCTTGAATCCAATACAGTTTGGCCTGGATTCAATAAATGATGCCATGATTGACAGCCACCCCAAAAACCAGCGCTGATGGCCTGTCAAATCATGTGATGGCACCATTTATTGAATTACAGCTGTGCCACACATAGGTGCTGGAAATGTAGGCAAGGGTTTTCAAGGCCTACATTTCCAGTGCCTATCTGTGATGAGAATTGCAACTACTGAGGCGCCTACCAATGCCTAAGGTACTTCTGGTGTTAATCGTGCCTATTTTATACTTAGGCACCCTTCTCCTTACCTCTTTGGGCAGCTCCTCCTCTTTACCTTCACACAATCTGCAACGTGCTGCCAGCATCGGGCTATCAAGGATATCTTTACAGATGCTGAATCCCTTGAGGGCTGAAGGCTGACCAATCCCAGGCCAGCAGAATGTTTGGGCTCCTCCTCCGTAGCATCCTGTAGCAGTTGAGCACAGGAGCACGTAATGCCATCGGGGGATTAAATGCCTGGATAGAGTGCCCTGCCAACCAATCAAATTAAAACAAAACAAAAGCCTTTGGGCAGTTCTCTCTAGGTATGCATCAAGGCTGTGCAGTGGCTGAAGGGGCGTTTGAGCGGAGAGTGTAGGCACAAGGTCATCATTGTGGCTGCCATGGAGCAGCTGAGCTTGCGGCCAGAGGGGGCTTTGGGGGTGGACAATTACTTGCAGTACTGGAGATAAGGTTGCTATCTGGTCATCCATTTTCAATCACTTAACAAACCATCTGCAATCCCTGATAAACTGGTAAGATTTCATATATGTTGCTTTGTCTGCCCATCCAAGGCCTCCAGGCCTGGAGCTGCAGAAGCTATTCTGAAACTTGAAATGAGTTAAAAGCTATTGCATAAGTGCTAAAAGGAATCAAGGAACTGATTGATTCCTGTGGCACTTTTTTTTCTCTGTAATGGGAGCAATGGTTTCAGGAAAGGTGACACATCTCCCACAGGTCTTGATGTGTTGTTGAATTTAGAATTTTTGCTTTTATGTGTTTTTCTGCAGGGGAAGAGAGATCTGCTTCCTGGCACCATGGAACTAGCAAAAAAAAAAAATCACAAATGTTTAAATCTCAAGTGTCTAACAGAGGAGAAGTATTTAGCTCTTCTGGTGTAGTTTAAATGTAATGAAAGATGTGGATGTGTGGTATCTTTTTACACATTAAAAAATAATAGTAAAATCAAAACTTACATTATACCAGGGGAAAGCCCTTATATCTTTTTAATTATTTAATGTTTTTAATATCTGACCCTCAAATGAAAGGCAAGGCATCTCTTCCCCTTCTTTCCTTTTAGCAAATCCCCTCTTCTAGCACATAGTTTGATTCAGGAAGCCCCGTAGCTGTGAGTTGGTGGCACTTCCTTGCAGTGATATCTGGTGTAATCCTAGAGTCCATCAGTTGTTGTTACTAGAAGAATCTCACTTGGCCATTGCACATTAAGTGGAATTTTATACTATACTTGTAGAAGTGTTGACATCGTACAAGTTTTATAGCCCATCCCCCCCCCCCTATTTCCTCAGGACTTGCTGATCCCATGTTTGTCATGTAGTCGAATAAAGATGTGGCCTAGTAGTTAGAGCAGCTGCTTCAACACCCTGATGTTATGAGTTCAATTCCCATTGCAGCTGCTTGTGACTCTGGGCAAGTCATTTAACACTTCATTGCCCCAGGTACAAAATAAGTACCTGTCTAAAATATGTAAATCTTCTCCTCTAACTGTAATCCCTACCCTGACATCCTGTTTGTCTTGTCTTGATTGTCTGTCTTTTACTGTAGATATCTTGCAAACAACGGGATGGTTGGATAGACTGAACATAGGACAATACCAGGTTGACTTTAGTCTATGGCCCAGAAATATCAATGACGAGAAAAGTTAATTTAATCATGTATTTTTAATGGGAATAATTAATGGATAGACTGGATGGGCTGTTCAGGTCTTTATCTGTTGTCATTTACTATGTTATCACTAAATATTGTTAAAATTTGTGTTAATGTGCCTAAGTTTTTAAATTCTGGCGATCTATCTTGGAATTTTGCATTTATTCAAAAATGTCAACTTTTTAAATAGTTTTTACTCGTAATTTTATATTTTACTCGATCCATTTTCACATAATTAAAATCTTAATGACTTTATTTCCAAGCTACAGCTCCCTAGCATATATTTAGTAGCCATAGAGCAGAGGTCCCCAAAGTCCCAACTTGAGGGCCGAATCCAGTCGGATTTTCAGGATTTCCCCAATGAATATGCATGAGATCTATTTGCATGCAGTGCTTCCAATGCATAGTCATTGGGGAAATCCTGAAAACCTGACTGGATTCGGCCCTCAAGGATTGACTTTTGGGACCCCTGCCATAGAGAAAGCTCTAGCACTTTTACCAGCCCTTTAAATATTTTGGTACCTTAATATTTTTGGTAATCTCTGTTTTTTAACATTAATTGTCAGGTTTTTGTGCCAGTCTTCTTTTTACAACTGGGCACGTGTGATTTTTCATGCTAGAAGAGGGCAGAAAACAAGCTGTCTGAGCCCCCTCCCCCCCCCCATATTTCCCATTGTTTGTGGAGGCGCCATATTTTTAAATGAAATTTAATTGCTTTTAAATAATACAATAAATTATCACATTGATTAAAGATGATTCAATTAATTAAAATTGGTGTTGTTAGGGCACCTAATGGCATCTAACTAGCAGCAGGGAAGAAGGAAAGAGGAAAGTTGAGTTAAAAAGAGGACTAGGATTAGTATCCTATAATTCAGTGGTTCCCAACCCTGTCCTGGAGGAACACCAGGCCAATTGGGTTTTCAGGCTAGCCCTAATGAATATGCATGAAGCAAATTTGCATGCCTATCACTTCCATCATATGCAAATCTCTCTCATGCATATTCATTAGGGCTAGCCTGAAAACCCGATTGGCCTGGTGTTCCTCCAGGACAGGGTTGAGAATCACTGCTATAGTTTGTTGGGTTTCCTGATTGTGTGAAGATCTGATGCTGTTCTTTTTTGTGAACTTTATTTTGCACTTTTGTTCCACTGACTACATTGGCTCTTTGCACACCTGGATTTTTCTGGTGTTCTATTGATTACACTGGTTCTCTGTACACTTGGATTTATCTGGACCTGTTTTTTATATATTTTTTGCTAAATTTTGAATAACTTCACTTCCACCTGTGCTGCTGCTTTAGTCAGCTTCTGAACTGATTTCAAGTTTTTACTTTTGCTGTTGCTTTAATTATTTTTTGGCTTGCTCTCTAGTTTTTTGCATTTTTTGTTCCCCCTTTTTTTCTCATGATCATGAAGCCCTTGTCTCTGTTTTATGTTTTGTCTTATATGTATATATACTAATATTTATGGATTTTATACTTAATGATATGATGATATTATGATATTATGACATTGTTATATGAGTAAAAATGTTGTTTGGATTATCTTTGTGATATATATTTAAACATTTTTTGTCCGCTATCAACGGCTGTTGAACTTATATTGTTTCTGTGTTTGATTGGGAGGGGTTTCTAATTGTATCTAACTAGCAGCGCCATTTATAGAATTTGGGCCTAGCTCATACCTTTACGGAATGATATACTAAAATGTGCTAATCACTGTGGGCTCCTTTTACAAAGCTGCGCTAGGGCCTTAACGCGTGGAATAGCGTGCGCTAAATTGCCGTGCGCGCTAGCCGCTACTGCCTCCTTTTGAGCAGGCGGTAGATTTTCAGCTAGCGTGCACTAATCCGGTGCGTGCATTAAAAACACTAGCGCACCTTTGTAAAAGGAGCCCTGTATTTCTGTAATTTAACATCAGATGAGTTGCATTGGCTTCCAGCACTCAGTAGATAACATTCAATATTCTTATCATTACACACCCTGCTTTGCTTTTCATCCCATATGTCCCACCTTGCCAACTTAGATTCTTCAGGCTAAGACTTCTTAAAATCTCATCACTGTTTTTTTGTTGTTTTTTTTTTATTTGTTTGACTGTAAGTGACATGTCATTTAGCATGCTTTGTGCTTGTTCCATCCTTGTGTAATTCAATCCCTCAGGAACTCATAAGAATGTTCATATATCAAACTCAAAACGGGTACAAAGTCTTGCTTGTCTGCTTTGACATATGATGGTGTCTAACCATGTTCTGTTTATTTTATGTCAGGGATCTTTTTGCTGATTGGTGCCAGTTATTAGCACAATTTTAATACCCACCTTGTAGTTATCTTTTCTATATTCTAATTTCAGGTATATACTTTTTTCCCTTTCCTTATGTGTGGTGTTTAGTGGTTTTGTTAAATTTTATTTGCAGTGTTATAATAATAGTTTTATTGTACATTTCAGTGATGCTTTGTGAATGCTATATACCAAGTTATTAAATACAAATACTTTTGAACATTCAAGCTAATGGGGCTCATTTTCAAAAAAAAAGATAGATGTGCAAAAGTCAACACTTGGACGTCTTACGTCCAAGTGGGCATTCTCAAACCAGACTTTCTAGACATCTTTCTGGTTGTTTTGTCTCCAGGGCGTTCAAATCTTAAGGGGGCATGTTAGATGTGCATATTGAGTGGGCTTAGGACTTGGACACTCATCTGGCATAATCAAACCTTTAACATAAGATCCTGGGCTTTTTTTTTTTTTAAAGATATTTGGAGTTAGACCTGTTTAAAAAACACCTAAATGCTAAAAAGGTGCCCAAACTGACAAGATGACCATTGGAGAGATTAAGGCATGACCTCCCTCCTTGCTCCCCCGGTGGTCACTAACGCCCTTCCCACCACCCAAAAATGTTAACCCCTCACCCCCCCCAAAAAAAAAAATACCCAGTACATTCTACCCTGTATTCCAAGAAAAATTCTCAGCCCAAGCAGCTTCAGATTTGAGTCCAGGGGTTCTTCTAAGTACTGTAGTGAATTTTACATTAAAAGTCCTAGGTACAGATGTCACCTTATCTTGCTTATATTGTATGGTGGGCCCTCAAAAACCTACTGCACTTATATTAAGATCACACCTGCAGGCATAAGGGCTATTATTAGGTGTACAGGTGGGTACAGTAAGTTTTGGGTGGGTTTTGAAGGTGTTGCCAATGCCATACAATATAAGCAAGATATAGTGACATCTGTACCTGGGACTTTTAATGTGAAATTCACTACAGTACTTCTTAGAAGAGCCCCTCTGCTATGCTCAGCTGTCAAAATGTTTATTAAGAACGCAGGCTGCCTAGACAAAAACTAGATTTTGTATGTTTTTCATGTGGAAGTCTATATTTGAGAATGGCCAAAAAAGATAGACATACTAAAGACCAAAATTTCTACATATGTTATTTCCAAAAACAAGAAAGATAGACCTCCTGCTGTTTTGAAAATGGACATTTTCTTTACTGGATTTCAGGACTTCTTTCCCAAAACATCCAAACTCAGACTTAGACACCCTATTGAAAATTTCCCTCAATGTATAAAAAATGAACTCGGAAAGTTTGTGCAACCCCAAAAAGCAGCTATGTACATAGGCATACCATTTCCTCATGGCAATTTTGAGAGCAGAAATATACACACTGGCAGGCTGAATCTACATAGGCCATCAAAAGTTGTGTGCCAAAAACTGAGTGATCTGGGCAGATGTGTGCGTAATGTACACTCGTAGTTAACAATTGAATTGGAGTCTCTGACAAACTGTTGACTGAATTGTACGTATTTCAAAACACTTCAGGTAGACTAATTTTGGGGGCGAAAAGGTATGAAAGAGCCACTCAGTTGTTGAGGAAACTTCATTGGCTGCCAATAAAATCTCAAATTAAATTCAAGGTAGCCTGTTTGATCTATAAATCACTTTATGATTTTTCTTCTGATCGATTAACAAACTATTTAAAAGTTCCAGCAACATTTGCCATGTCAAGAAGTTCATGTTGTTTTATGCTGAATCATCTTTCTGTTAAGAATATGTCCCAGGGGGAAAAAAAAAATAGAAAGCACATTTGCTTATTTCTTTTAGATTTATTAACCACATTTTTTATGAAGAGATTCACCAAAGCGGTTTACAATTCATTGAATAGTAATTAGGTACTCTTAAATATTTTCCTTGTCTGTACCAGCAGGCTGAGAATCTAACTGTGGCACCTGGAGCAATGGGTTAGGATTAAGTGACTTGCCCAGAGTCATAAGGGATCAAACTCACAATTTCAGTGTGCTGAGGAAGTAGCTCTAACTCAGGGGTGTCAAAGTCCCTCCTCGAGGGCCGCAATCCAGTTGGGTTTTTAGGATTTCCCCAATGAATATGCATGAGATCTATTTGCATGCACTGCTTTCATTGTATGCTAATAGATCTCATGCACATTCATTGGGGAAATCCTGAAAACCCGACTGGATTGCGGCTCTCGAGGAGGGACTTTGACACCCCTGCTCTAACTACTGGACCACCTCCTCCATCAAGACACTCATCTGAAACTGTTTCTTAGTATAAGACAATTATATTATTATTTAGCATTTTATAAAGCTCTTAAAACATATTTGTTTGGAATTAATATATCATAATATAGGGCTCCTTTTACAAAGGTACGTTAGGGCCTTAACGCGCAGAATAGCGCGCGCTAGCCGCTAGCGCCTTCTTTTAAGCAGGCAGTAATTTTTCAGCTAGCGCACGCTATAGCACATGCTAATCCGGTGCGTGTGCTAAAAACGCTTTGTAAAAGAAGCCCATAGATTCTTATATACGGCAGCGATCTCACGGTTCTGTGTGGTTTACAGATCAAGAATTACTAACAATGTAGTAGATCACGATCAGTTATGAAATTTACCAAAACATATATTTTCACCAATTATCTGAAAGATGAACACATCAGAAAATTCTAAAAATGTGATAGATTGCAGTGAATTAGTCAAGATATTTACCAAAAAGATATTTTCAACATTTTTCTAAAGGTTGAACAAGCTGTGTGAAATGATATATGAATACCAATTTCTTTTTCCCTTAAAGCTGCGTATGCCAATATTTTACCAAGGAAACATTTGTAGACACATCCCATTACTGAAGGGAAAGCAAGGGGGCGTGCTATACGTAAATGGTTCCTATTAACAAATTTGAAACAAACAAGAAGATAACTAGGCAGCAATCCATTCAAAGTATACAGATTGAGATCTTTAAGTTTGTCCCCATACACCTTATGATGAAGGCCACACACCATTTTAGTAGCCTTCCTCTGGACCGACTCTATCTTTTTTATATATTTTTGAAGGTGTGGCCTCCAGAATTGTACGCAATATTCTAAATGAGGTCTCACCAGAGTCTTATACAGGGGCATCAATACCTCCTTTTTCCATACCTCTCCCTATGCAACCTAGCATCCTTCTAGCTTTCGCTGTCACCTTTTCAACCTGTTTGGCCACCATAAGATCATTACATTACATTGCACTTATTGACCACGTTACCAAAAAGTTCTACACGGTTTAAAAAGGATTATCAATAAAGAACATAATGTGCATGAAGTAAGTTAAGTGAACAAGTATTTAGAGAAAAGATAAGTTTTCAGCTGTTTTCTGAATTGTCCATAGGAGTCAGCTGTAATTAACAATGAACAAAATTATTTTTCATGAGAGGCTGCCCAAGTCCCCGTTCTTCTGTCGTGCACAGAAATTGTTCACCCCCTAAACTGTACCGTTTCCTCGGGTTTTTGCAGCCCACATGCATGACCTCACATTTCTTAGTATTAAATTTTAGGTGCCAAATTTCATACCATTCTTCAAGCTTTGCTCTACTCTTTTGCAGATTTTGGTATCATCTGCAGAGGCAAATCTTACCCTATAGTCCTTCAGCAATATCTCTTATAAAAATGTTAAAAAGAACAGACCCAAGAACAGAACCTTGAGGCACTCCACTGGTAACATCTCTTTCCTCAGAGCGCTCTCCGTTGACCATTACCCTCTGTCGCCTTCTACTCAACCACTAAGATTTACATACCCACTTCATTATTAGTCCTTTAATACTTCCTAAATTGAAATTATAGTTTATTTTTGCAATTGCAGTACTCATCTATCATGTTCTCTTAATCAGCCTGGGGGATCGCTCTCTGACATAATTCATATTTCACTACATGCTATTTCAAAGAATACCCCCTAACAAAAAAAAAAAAAAGATTTCACATCTAATATAATAAAACGGTAAGCCGCGCATGCGCACTTCCTATGCATGCGTCCGTTTTCCGTGAGCTGTAGCTAGGAAATGCGCATGCGCGGCTTACGGTCTGGCCTCACGCGAGGCAAGACAAGTGCGCATGCGCGCCCTTTCCTGCTCTACACCTGCGGAGTGGTGGCTGCCGGCCGCTAGCACCCCCTGCCCTTTTCGTCGCCTCCCGGCTCCAGCGGCGTGACAGTTTTCAAAGAGGCGCGGGATTCTTTCTACGCGGAACCACCAGCCATTAAAGCTCCTGGCGCTGACTCCCGACTCCAGCCTCCAGCCTCCAACAGATGGCTGCTTCCCATTGGATCAGGCCGCTGGCAGGTCTCGCGCGCAGCAGCCATAGGGGGGAATCAGGAGAGACGAGCATCAGAGGGTGGAGGAGAGGCAAGGTAGAAGAAGATTTCCGCTGCCCGGGACCCGAGTCATTTGCCGCCCCCCCCTTCCCTTCCCGCGGGCCCGACTGGTGATTTAAGAAGTGTGTGCAGCAGTCTTCACACGCTGCTTCGGCCCCTTCTACTGCCCTGATTTGCTCCGGACGTGCCAGAGTAAATCAGGGCAGTAGAAGGACCCGAAGCAGTGTGTGAAGACTGCTGCACACGCTGCTTGAATCGCCATGTGTAGTCAGGCCCGCGGCAAGGGAAGGGAAGGGGGGGGCGGTGGCGGCAAAGGACTCGGGCCCGCGTTTGTAGTCGCGACTGTGGGAAGGGAAATGGGGGTAGAGGAAACACTAATGCTGCTGCACAGGGAACTGGTGTGGGGGGAGGGAATGCTGCTTTGGACAGACAGACAGAGGGAGGAAGGGAGACAGAAAGACAAGAAGAAAGACACAGGGGCAGGTGCATAGGGAACTGGTGTAGGAGAGGGAAACGGAGGGGGAGGGAATGCTGCTTTGGACAGACAGACAGAGGGAGGAAGGGAGACAGAAAGACAAGAAGAAAGACACAGGGGCAGGTACAGAGGAAACTGGTGTGGGGGGAGGGAAATGGAGGGGGAGGAAGTGCTGCTTCGGGAAGGGAGACAGAAAGAAAAGAAGAAAGACACAGGGGCAGGGAGATATACAGAAAGACAAACAGACAAAGGGGGCCAGGGACAGAGACAGACAGAAAGAAAGACAGCGGGAGTCGCGTCAGGAGGGGTGCGGGATGCCGCAGAGGGAACTTTTCCAATGGGTGCAACTGGGCGGTTGTCGGGAACCTCTGATCAGGGGCAGAGCAAGGTAAGTGTATCATAGGGATAAGAAGGAGGAGGGGGGAGAAAAAGGAAGGGACGCCTACTGCTGGACAGGGGGAGAAGGAAAGAGGTGCTGATGGACAGGGGGTGGGTGAAGAAAAAGGAACAGAGGCCTAATGTTGGACAGGGGGAGAAGGAAGGTGCTGCTGGACAGGGGGGAGGTAAAACAGGGAGAAGGGCTGCTGCTGCATAAGGAGAGCTGTGAAGGGGTGGTGGTGGACACAGGGGAGGTAAAAGGAAGGGAGAATGGACAGGGGGAGTAGGCAAGGGGTGGTGATGGACAGCCAAGGAAAAAGAAAGAAAGCGGCTAAGGAGAGAGAGAGAGAAAGAAATAAAGAGAGACACACACACATATATTCTGGCACCCGTTAATATAACGGGCTATAAGACTAGTGTAAATATAACATAGTAACATAGTAGCATAGTAGATGACGACAGATAAAGACCCGTATGGTCCACCCAGTCTGCCCAACCTGATTCAATTTATATATTTTTAATGTTTTCTTCTTAGCTATTTCTGGGCAAGAATCCAAAGCTCTACCCGGTACTGTGCTTGGGTTCCTACTGCTGAAATCTCCATTAAAACCTACTCCAGCCCATCTAGACTCTCCCAGCCATTGAAGCCCTCCCCAGCCCATCCTCCACCAAATGGCCATATACAGACACAGACCGTGCAAGTCTGCCCAGTACTGGCCTTAGTTCAATTTTTAATATTATTTTCTGATTCTAGATCCTCTGTGTTCATCCCACGCTTCTTTGAACTCAGTCACAGTTTTACTCTCCACCACCTCTCTCGGATTCCAGCGCATTCCAGGCATCCACCACCCTCTCCGTAAAGTAGAATTTCCTAACATTGCCTTTGAATCTACCACCCCTCAATCTCAAATTATGTCCTCTGGTTTTACCATTTTCCTTTCTCTGGAAAAGATTATGTTCTACGTTAATACCTTTCAAGTATTTGAACGTCTGAATCATATCTCCCCTGTCTCTCCTTTCCTCTAGGGTATACATATTCAGAGCTTCCAGTCTCTCCTCATACGTCTTGTGGCGCAAGCCTCCTATCATTTTCGTCACCCTCCTCTGGACTGTTTCAAGTCTTCTTACGTCCTTCGCCAGATATGGTCTCCAAAACTGAATACAATACTCCAAGTGGGGCCTTACCAATAACCTGTACAGGGGTATTAACACCTTCTTCCTTCTACTGGCTACGCCAGTAGAATTTGGAAACCATCAGATTATTTCATAAAGCCAACACACATCTTTATGTGCTTTTATAAAATATGTTTTTGACAGTGACATCATATACCTGTTACTTAGTAAGTCCAGGTTCTGGCTTAAATGGAAGCATTTTTGGTCAAGCAAGAAGCTCTTCTGCACATGGCTTCCTGAGCTTCAAATTCTGATAATGCTTTAACCACATTTATTATTACTGTTCAGGGCTTGCTGAAATCACCACAGATCTTATATCATGTTAATAAGTTTCTGTGTATAATAAGCCTACTTCTAAGTAAATAATGACAGGAGGACAAATTTTTCCCCGTCCCTGCAGTAACTCATTTTTCCATCCCGTTCCTGCGAGTTCTTTTCCTGTCCCTGCCCCATTCTCGTAAGCCACAACTTCATCTGCACACGCCTCAAACACTTTAAAATCATTTGTGTTTGAGGCTTCTTTAGATAAGACAGAGCTTACAGGAATGGGACAGGGACAGCGACAAAACTCACAGGGATGGGATGGGGAAATGAAGTTTCTGTGGGGATGGGGACAAATTTGTCCCCGTGGCATTCTCTACTTCTAAGTCACTACATTACTGTGGCCTCATATTTACACCACTATCACTGTGTTTTCTGGGGGAGCTCTTCCCTCTCAAGGGAGCCTTTGCGCAGCATTTTGCTGTGTAGGGGACAGTATGGGGATTTTCTATGTTAGTACATGCTTTTAATGCAAAATGTTTAGCACGCCTGTGAGGATGTATCGGCATTTAAATGTTTGCATTAACACAATCCACTTTAAATGAGTTGGCTAATATAATTGTATTTATTATTTGGCACCTATACTTATTAATGTAAAAATCTGGGCTCATAGTCATTCCTGCGTGAGACATAAGCACGCCGAAATTGGAGTGCAGACAATTCGGTGCAAGACACCAGTGCGCCGCAGGAAAACTTACTTTTAAATAATAATCATAATAATGTATTGTTAATATACCGCCAAAGCCAAGGTAGTTCGAGGCAGTTTACAATAAAGAAGAGCTGGACATACAGCGAAAAAACAATGAAGTCTTTGAGTACATGGCTGTTTGTATAGAGCACAGGTGTCAAAGTCGGTCCTCGAGGGCCGGAATCCAGTCGGGTTTTCAGGATTTCCCCAATGAATCTGCAGGAGATCTATTTGCATGCACTGCTTTCAATGCATATTCATTGGGGAAGTCCAGAAAACCCGACTGGATTCCGGCCCTCGAGGAGGGACTTTGACACCCCTGGTATAGAGTAAAGTAACCTTGTAGGGACGGGTTTACAATAAGAGTAAGTCAAAGGGGAGCAGGTCATACAGAGGGGTAAGCAGTGAAGGTTTTGGGAGAACTTAGTCAATGGGAAGTAGATCGAGGAGATTTACGAAGAAGGGTAGATCATACAGTGAGGGGAACTAGTGAAGACTTTAGGCATTCCTGGTAACGACTCGGTTGAAGAGGTTGGTTTTGATTAGTTTTCTGAAGTTGAGGTAGGAGGAGGAGTGCATGATGGTGCTGCTTAGCCAGTCGTTCTGTAAGCTTGCTTGGAAGGCAAGCGTTCTGTCAAGGAATCTTTTGTATCGGCAGGTTTTTATTATAGGGTTGCTGAACATGCGTATTCTGCGTGTAGGCCTGGTGGAGCGGTCTAGTTTGAAGTGGGAAACCAGGTACAGAGGGGCCAAACCGAGAGTGGTTTTGAAACAGAGACATGCAAATTTGATCGATACTCTTGCCTCCAGGGGCAACCAGTGGAGTTTTTGGTAGTAGGGGGTTATGTGGTCCCATTTCTTTAGTCCGAAAATCAGTCACACCGATGAGTTTTGTATGATTCGGAGTTTTTGAACGGTTTTCTTGAGTGACCCCAGATAAATGATATTGCAGTAGTCAAGTAGGTTTAGGATGGAGGATTGCACCAGTAGGCGGAATGATGTTGAGTCGAAGTATTTTCTGATGGTTCTAAGTTTCCATAGTGTCGAGAAGCCCTTTCTGATTAAAAACTCTGAATGCGTTTCTAGGGTGAGATAGAGGTCCAGTGTCACTCCTAGGATTTTTATGGTATCGACAATGGGGAAGTTCTGTCCATTCAGGGTTATTGTAGTATCTTTGATTTTGTCATTTGGGCTTGCCAGGAAGAATTTGGTTTTCTCGGGGTTGAGCTTCAGCTTGAACTCTGTCATCCATGTTTCGATTTGTTTTAGAGTTAGTGCTAGATGAGTCTTCGTCTCAGGGGTCAGGCTTGTTAGAGGCAGAAGTATGATGATATCGTCGGCGTAGATGTAGAATTTGATTTTTGCTTTTTGCAGTAGATTTGCCATTGGGGCTAGGTAGATGTTGAACAGAGTGGGGGATAGAGGGGAACCCTGTGGGACACCGCATGGGTTAACCCAGCTGGAGGATTGGGAATTGTCGCTATAGACTCGGTACGTTCGTTTAGTCAAGAAGCCTCAGAACCATTTTAGTACTTTGCCTGAGAGACCAATTGTCTCCAAGCAATCAATTAGGATGGTGTGATCGACTAAGTCAAAGGCGCTGCTTAAGTCTAGCTGAAGGATTAGTGCACTGGAGTCTTGGAAGAATAGGTTCAGGAGGGTGTCCAGTAGTGAGGCAATAACCGTTTCCGTGCTGAACCCTGATCGAAAGCCTGATTGGTTGTCGTGAAAAATGTTAAATTTGTCCAGGTAAAATACTAAATCCTGGTTTACCAGGCCTTCCATTAGCTTTACAAAGAGGGGAATGTTTGCGATGGGCCTGTAGTTGGATATCAGCTTGATGGATTCCTTGGGGTTTTTTACAATAGGTGTGATCAGTATGTGACCTAACTCCTCGGGAAATGTACCCGACAGTAATAGGGAGGAGAGCCAATCGTATAACGAGGCTTTGAAGAGGCTGGGGCGGCTTTCATGACGTTTGGTGGGCAGCTGTCTAGTCTGCAGTATGAGTCGACGTATTTTGAGAAGAGTTTGCTGAAGCGATTCCAGGTAGGGATTGAGAAGTTGTTCCAGTACATGTCTACTCTGGGATCGTTTGTGTGTTGGGTGACAGGGTAGTTCAGATGGTTGGATGTAGAGGGTGGTAGGTTGGATCTTAAAACACTGATTTTGTTGTTAAAGAAATCAGCCAGAGCATCTGCTGAGGGAGGGGAGTCTGAGAAAAAACTGAACTTTTTCAGATTTTTTTGGGAAAAAGTTCAGTTTTCTCTATAATGTGGGGGGTTGTACCCCCCCCAATGGCAGCGCGAAGAGTATGAAGTAAAGTGGGGTTCCCCCCCAAACCCCCCATCGGAGCTCTTTAAAAGTAAGTTTTTCCACGTCGCGCTGGTGTCTTGCGCCGGATTGTCTGCGCTCCAATGTCGGTGCGCTGATGTCTTGCGCGCTTTTGTCCCGTCATGAAAAATTTGTGCAAATGTGAAAATGTTCAAGTTATTGTGAACAAGTTTTAAATGCTAAGGCAAATCATTCAGCTGTATTACTGTCATTTGATAAATAGACTTGAAAGTTAAAATGATGAACAAGTACTCTCTGTACTTGTATATGTTTTACGAATTTGCTCTTTACTATGATGGTTGCAGGAAGCTAGAAACTGAAGGGGGGAAGGGTTGTGTTGGGAAGTTTGAATTGTTTTGTTTCCAAGCTCTGGGATCAGCATGTTGGCAGCCTAATTACCGTCTTCTCTTTGATGAAACAGATGTTTCCCAAGATGCATCTCTTGGTGACATCAGAGTGCTGTTTCTTTGTAATCTGAAAGCAGACATGTTCAGCAGAAATCATAGCTGATGCTTCGTAACACCCTCTCAGAGATTTTTATTATATTGTCAGGGGTCTTACTGCTGTCCTAATTTACAGTGGCATCCTAAGGAAATCAGAACGGAAAAGACAGCCAGTGCAGACAAGAACAGATTCAACAAGGAAAGTTTCTTTACAACAACATAAAATTCCCATGTGCTGAGCTTCTCTCTGTCTTTCACAACTGTCTCTTGGCTCCTGATAGCTCAAATAAGGTGTACGAGTATACAATAAGTCATATTATCTCAATCTTGTTTTGCTGAAGAGCTAAAGCGCCTCAACCTTTTAGCCTTTTCTTATAGGAGAGCCATTCCATTACCTTTATCAGTTTAGCCGCCCTTCATTGTATTTTTTCTAGTTCCATTATATCTGTTTTTTTTTTGTTTTTTTTTTAGATGTGACAACCAAAATTGCACACAAGCCCCAAATTCTATATAATGCACCTAAATCTGTGCACATACATTGGTGCGAAGAGCCAATGTATGTGCACAACTTAATTGATTACTTATCCTAATTTGTGATGATAATTGGCATTAACCCCTTGTAATTGATGCTAATTGGGATAATTACAAGTTATGCACACAAGTGCAATTCTATAAAAAGTATGCACCAGTTGCAGTGTGTAAATTTGAAAAGGGGGCATGGTCAGGGGCATTCCAAAATGTTCTTAAAAGTTAGGTGAATTCAGTGGCGTACCTAGGGTATGTGGCACCCGGGGCCCATCATTTTTTGACACCCCGCATGTAAAAAATATTTTTTGTAATAACCATGAAACGGTATAAATGGTCAGAATAGAAACAGGGAGTGAAAATATTATTTTATTGAACCTCATATATGTAACCATTATTCCAAACATAACATAACATAAATTATGTCTGAATTGTCATGACATGAGAAGTAGTTGCAGGTGATGCTTGGGACAGTTCTGATTGTGTTAGTTCGGTTTTATGTGTTTTTTGAATAGAAGGGTTTTTATTTATTTTTGAAGGTTTTGTAGTCTGTGGTCGAGGTCAATAGGTTGTAGAGTTGGGGGTCGAGTGTTGCAGCTCGAATGGCTAGGAGGTTGTCAAACTGTTTTTTTCTTTTGACGTTTTTGGTTGGAGGGTGTGTGAATGGTGCGTGAGTTCTCCTATGTCTGTTTGAGGTGGATTGAATTATTTAGCTGAAGAAATTAGTTACCCCCCCCATTCCACACACATTAATTATCTTCCATTTTTGTTCCCACTGATAAGTTCCCAGAAAAAAAATACATTAAAATAAGAAGTGAAAACAAAGGCCCCTACAGATGAGAACATAACATAAGAATAGCCTAACTGGGTCAGACCAATGGTCCATCATGCCCAGTAGCCCATTCTCATGGTAGCCAATCCAGGTCACTAGTACCTGGTCAAAACCCAAAGAGTAGCAACATTCCATGCTACCGATCCAGGGCAAGCAGACACTTCCCCCATGTTTTAATAACAGACTATGGACTTTTCCTCCAGGAATTTGTCCAAATCTTTCTTAAAACCAGCTAAGATATCTGCTTTTACCATAACTTCTGGCCACTTCATTTTTAAGCTTAGATCTTTCCTTCCAAACAGAGACCTTGCTAGATGTCAAATACAGAAAGAACAAGGTAACTTCACAAGGACTTAGCTGTGCAGGAAATGTGAATCTCCTCATATACCCACCTATAGTGCAAAAATGTGCAAAGGTCTGCTTTTTTCTTTCGTTCATTACATAGCCTAATGCCACACAAGCAGCACTGTTACAAAAGGTCAATGTTAGGGTTAACAAAGTTTCCTTCCTTGGACCACAAGGAAATACTGACAAACCACTGGAAGAGATCCCAAAACAATTACCTAGGCACAATACCCAAAGACCCACTCAGTGTGTGAACCAGTTGAGTGGAGTGACTAACTGGGGGGTGGAAATGGGCCCGGAGTTTGCTCAGGAGAATTTCCCAGACCACCTCTTCCTCTCAACACATTGACACACTGCCACTACCACCACCACCACCACCACCACTAGGAAAACCTCACCGGGTAGGCCAGCAATGCTTATAAACTTTATAAAACAAATTATTATATTTTTTTATAAAGCACATATTTTAACTGAACTCTCTGACATCCTCAGCCTTTCCATTCACAAAAATAGAAGGAAGAAAAGTTCCCATTTCCTGCTGTCTCATGTCCCCGGCCTATACAATATTTTTCTTCTGCAGACCCTTCAAAAGTCTGACCAAATCCTCATTTCACTTGCATTATAAAGTACTGAGGATGCCATTTCTCCCCAATCCCAGGTCTTAAAGTCTGAGACAGTAGCGCAAACTGCCCGATTCAGGAAGAAAAATTTCGATTCAGCCTATTTAATTGGTTTTTCGATTCGATTTTCCTGCCCAGTTGGGTGATTTTTTTCAAAAATCCTGGTGGGTTTTATAGCTTTTTCACCCCCTTTGGCTTCTCCTAACCACACTGGCGCTGTGGTGTAAATAAAATAAAGAAACAAAAAGGACTTTTCCTCTCTCTGTTAAATCCTAGCTCACGTTTGCGGTCTAACACCAGCTCTGGCAGGATACACATTTCAAATCTGACATATTGTAATCACAAAACAGAAAATAAAATTAATTTTTCTACCTTTTGTTGTCTGGTTATTTTTCAAATCTTGTTGGTCCCAGGCTCTGGTTGTCTTCTGATAACTTGCTTGCCAGGGTCTCCTTCTTTTTTCATGCTAACCATCCATCTGCCATCTTTGTCCTCCCTTTCCATTTCCCTTCCCTCCCCAGGAAGTCTGGTATCTTTCCTTTTTTTCATCTCCCTCCACAGATCCACCTTTTCTTAACTACCCTTTCATCCGGCATCTCTCCCTCCTTCTCCACCACCCCAGGGCCCACCATCTCTCCCTTTCTTTTCCCAATTACCCTCCTATCCAGTATCTCTATTCCTCCTCCACACCATCCCTTGTGTCCAATTTCTCTCCCTTTCTGTTCCTTCCCTCCTGTAGGAAGATTTATGGTAGATACTAATCGGTTATATCAAAATATAAAACAGACGTATTGAAGATAATATTTTAGCAGTAGGGAATCATTCATACCACATTAACAACAACTCTTGACATCACACCATCAATATCAAAAAGTATAAAACAACGGAGAAAAATAAACCTCAATTGCGAGAGGCCGGGACTACACAAGTACCCGAGCCAACTCACATCATCACTGATTTATAAAAAACTCCGTGTACATTCAAATAAATGATTTCATTCATGCACAATTACTATTTTTCAATGATTTTCTTCTTTTCCAAAAGATTTTTTTAGTAGTGTGAGCAATATAAGCAGAGTCCAATAATTTAGAACTTATTTATAGCATAAACAGAATCCCAAACTAACTAAAAAACTAAACGAGGGCTACAGCTTAACTTTACAGGGAAAAGCAGTTGTTGAGGCAAGGAGTTTGGAACAAAAATAAGAGAAAAACATCCACTCATCTGAAGGTGCAACGTGACTAAAAAGGTGTGACGATACTAATTGGTTACATAACAAATTACGTCTCTGATAATGCTGTCTAGGAAAACCATAAACGCTGATCCAGGTTCAAATTTCTTGGTCTATTTATACGACACAAGACCCAGGCTAATGAGAAATACTTTTATTATGAAAATAGAAAAATATAATTCACAAGCCAGCTGCAATATCTAAATATTGATCACAAAATATCTGATTACATAAATGAAACTCAGTACATAATATCACAATACACTTGTTAGAAACTAAGTAAAACTACTTGTTACACACACTACACAATTCCTTATAATAATAATAATCCCTGATTAGCAAATGATCACAGTATCACACAGGTAACTTCACAAACCTTGTCCTATCACAATCGGATCTACTTCTCTAACCCAGCTGATAAGATAATAATTTCCGTATGCTCACCATCTGATTAACCTCTCCGGCAAAATTAGGTGGAAGGGAAACTTTCTTGTTAGCTTCAGGAGATGTCAGAAATCCTTTTGTTCCAGGTACACGTGTTCGTCAGTCCTGGGTAAGGCTTTAATTCATCAGCAGACAAGTTCCTTTTAGTGCTGAATTCAGAGCTGTTTAAGTCCTAATCTCTCTCTCTGAGGCAGAGAGTCACCCGAGGTAACTTCACAGGTCTAATTATGAAAAGAAAAGGTGGCGTGCAGAACACCTGTGGTAAGATGTGAGCTTCCTCTCATCCCAACACAGACTAATTATTAATTAGCACCTTCTCACTTGGATCTCATCAGATGACTTCCTCGGACCAATCCAGAAACAGAACTTAGATGAATAGCCTTTCTGTGTAAAGTATCATATAGGCTGGTAGACCCAGGGCCGTTAGACAGATAAAAACAGAATAACTTCCCCCAGAATCACACAGTCCATTATGAAGGCACAGATGGATGTCCTTGAGTAGAATAACATTCTGGTACATACCCATAATGCATCAGGCAGAACAGTAAAGATGTTTCTTCTTTCTTCTTGCAATTCATGCTGGAAAGATTCCTTGCAGCAGAAAGATGTCTTGCAGACCATGATTTCTTGTAGATAATGGTTCAGGCTTTGATGAGGTCAGAGAGGCCTATCCTTCAGGTGCAAATACGGAAACACCCCTACACTTCCTAAAACCCATGGTCCATCATCTCTCTCCCTTTCCTCTATTTTCAGACCCATTATTTCTTCCCCCCCAAAGTCTGGCATATGCACGTCTCTTTGAACACCCCCTTCCCTCCGTGTACTTTTACACCAGGGTCTCCCTCCAAATGCCTGTCCCCCCCCTTAAAGGTCTGCATCTCACCCCTGAAGGCCTGTCCACCCCCCTTGAAGCCCTGCACCCCCCCTTGAAGGCCTGTACCCCCTTGAAGGCCTGTCCCACCCCCTTGTAGGCCTGTCCCCCCCTTGAAGGCCTGTCCCACCCCCTTGTAGGCCTGTCCCCCCTTAAAGGCCTGCCTGTCCCCCCATGAAAGCCTGCCTGCCTGTCCCCCCCGAAAGCCTGTCTCCCCCCATGAAGGCTTGCCCCCCCTTTAAGGCCTGCATCTCCCCCTGAAGGCCTGTACCCCCCTTGAAGGCCTGCATCCCCTCCCGAAGGCCTGCATCTCCCTGAAGGCTGCATCCCCCCGAAGGCCTACACCCCCTTGAAGGCCTATCCCACTCCCTTGTAGGCCTGTCCCCCCCTTAAAGGCCTGCCTGCCTGTCCCCCCTTGAAGGCCTGCTTGCCTGTTCCCCCCCCGAAAGCCTGTCTCCCCCCATGAAGGCTTGTCCCATCCCCTTTAAGGCTTGCATCTCCCCCTGAAGGCCTGTCCCCCCCCTTGAAGGCCTACACCCCCCCTCGAAGGCCTGAACCCCCCCGAAGGCCTGCACCCCTTTGAAGGCCTGTCCCACCCCCTTGTAGGCCTGTCCCTCCCCTTAAAGTCCTGCCTGCCTGTCCCCCCCGAAAGCCTGTCTCCCCTCATGAAGGCTTGTCCCCCCCCTTGTAGGCCTGTCCCCCCCTTAAAGTCCTGCCTGCCTGTCCCCCCCCAAAAGCCTGTCTCCCCTCATGAAGGCTTGTCCCCCCCCTTTAAGGCCTGCATCTCCCCCTGAAGGTCTTCCTGCCCGCCCCACCCTGAAGGACCGCTCGCCCCCCCCCCCCCACCCCGACATCCGGTTCGTCCCCTCTGGCCTCCCCGCACCATTTAGAGTACCAAAGCAGCCTGCAGCAAGATCGCGATGTCAGCGATCTTGTGCTGCTTGTACTGTCTTCCGCCGCGGACCCGCCCCCTCCTCTGATGTCAGTGGAGGGGGCGGGACCACGACAGAGGACAGCACGAAGCAGCGCAAGATCGCTGACATCGCGATCTTGCTGCAGGCTGCTTCGGTACTCTTAATGGTGCAGGGAGGCCAGAGGGGAAGAACCGGACGTCGGGGGGGGGGGGGAACGGATGCCCGAGCACCCCCTCAGGGCTTACACCCAGGGCGGACCGCCCTCCCCCCCCTTAGTACGCCACTGGGTAAATTGTTATAGAATACACCTGATGCAAGTATACCTTAGGCTCAGCTTTTAGGCCTGGTTTTAGCTGGGTTACCAGATGTCCAGATTTCCCCAGACATGTCCTCTTTTTGAGGACTCTGTCGGCAGTCTGGGTGGCTTTTAAAATTTACAACTTTTGTCCAGAGAAACCAGACATTTAGTAACCCTACACTCATGCACCTCATCCTCTCCCCCCCCCATGCACCTATCTGGAGTCCTCCTTCTCCTCCCCCCCTCTCACGCACCTATCTGGAGTCCTCATCCTTCTCCCCCCTCTCACGCACCTATCTGGAGTCCTCCTCTCTCTCTCTCTCATCCCACCGCGCACTGATCTGGAGTCCTCCTACCTCCTCCCCCATGGGATCCTTTGTTTGCTCACCTGGCACTGCTGTAACTCTTCATGCTGTCGGCAGCATGAGTGAACTAAACATGCTGCCTTCGTCAACCTGGAAGCTTTCTGCAGAGGAAAAGCTTCCTGGTCGACAAAGGTAGAGTGTTTCGCTGCTGATGGCACGAAGAGTTTACAGCAGTGTCAAATAAGCAAGCACCGGATCTCAAAAACACACCCATTATCTTCCTTTAACCATGCCCACTTTTAACTACACACTTTGAACTATGTGCCTACTTTTCATAGAAACACTCTTTGCGAGTTAGATACCAAACTTTCAATTAAGTCCAATTAACGACAATTATTAAATGGCAGCTTCTCCAAGACTCTCCCTTCCTCTCGGAGCTCAAGGTCCTCAAATATTGCCCTTGGACTACAATACTCCCACCTCGCCCCCCCCCCAAGGGGTTCTTGGTGTCTAGTAAGGCAGGAGGTCTGTCTACTTGCTCTAGTAGTGTTCAAGTGAAAGGGCTAATGTAGAGAGAGAGAGAGAAAGATTTTGAATGGAACATCAGGACAAAGGTTGATAAGAGAGAAGGAAGATGTTAATTAATGGAGCAGGACAAAAAGAGGGCGATAGGACCAGGGGTGGAAGAATTGAGCTTTGAGCCTTTCTGGAAATAGATAAATATGCTGGGTTACAGGACAGGGAAAGATTACCCCAAATAGGGTAACCATATGGTTCCAGAAAAAGGAGGATAGATTGAGTCTTGGAGAAGCTGCCATTTAATATCACGTAAAACCAGGCCTAAAAGCTGAGCCTAAGGTATACTTGCATCAGGTTATTCTATAATAATTCACCTAACTTTTAGGAACATTTTGGAACGCCCCTGAGCATGCCCCCCTTTTCAAATTTACACACTGCAACTGGTGCATACTTTTTACAGAATTGCACTTGTGTGCATAACTTGTAATTATCCCAATTAGCATCAATTACAAGGTGTTAATGCCAATCTATTGCTTTCAGTGGAAGTAAAACCCAGATATCTCAATCCATCCTCCTTTTTCTGGAGCCATATGGTAGCCCTTCCCAAACTGAATTTAACATTTGGAATGAAGAGCATAATAAATAAAATGAAGAAGGCCATAAACTGTATAAGGGGACAATCCCTTAATATCACGTAAATTAATTGAATCCAATATTGTGCTGCAAAAAATGATCACAGGCAGAATTCTATCAGCAAGGATATAAGGGTAGTGGGGGAGGAGAAAGTTAACAACAACTCCTTGAGAAAAACCTATTGAGGTAGGGTTACCATATGTCACAATATACCCAGAGATGTCCTCTTTTTAGAGGACTGTCAGAATGTCTGTGCAGTTTTTGAAAACCCAGCTGTTTATTTGAGTTTAGGAGCTCAGGGCCGCATCTGGAGGGCATCCAGATGTGACTATGAGCTCACTGAAGGAGAGGAGAAGAGGTTTTGCAGGGATGGGACTGGAGTGGAATTGGGCAGGCCTGGGGAGGAACAGGGTGGAACAGGGCGGAGCTGGACAGAACAGGGTGGGGCTAGGGGCTGGGCTACATGTCCTCTTTTTAAAAATTCTTTATTAATTTTCAAAACTACAACAGTGCAATACAACCAATACAACTAATATTAATACAATAAAAACACATTAATCCATGTTTATAATCATCCATTCCCCCCCTACCTACCCACCCATCCACCCAAACAATTATCATTCCATATAACACAAACATATATTATCATAAATATTGTGTATACTCTGAATAATGATATCTTCACACCCATCCCAATTATACATATTCAAAAATAAATTTATGACATAAAGAATCTCCCTCCCACCCTGCCCTAGATATGTACCATAGTAAAGAATAAACTGATTCACAGTCAACAAACAATTACAATGAGGTAACATAAGATGCCAATGGGCCCCATATTAATTTAAATATCTTACCATGTCCTAAATTTTCCGCATTTATTCTTTCAAATCTATAACTAGAGCAAAGACTTGTCCACCAGAATGAAAAATTTAAACGATCGCATTTCTTCCAATTTCAGACATGGCTTTTTTATTACATAGATCTTTTTGGACCCCTGTTAGGTTACATAAGTTAGATAATTCTAAATCTAATAGAAGCTGGCACTATTATTTAGACTTGGGACACTGAATCATCTGTTGTTCTATTGTCCTTTGATACTTAACTTCTGGAGGTCAATGTGGGGTAGAATTGATAATATTTTGGAATCATCAATTCCTCTAACGTATGACGCAGTTATTTGTGGTACAATATTACATGTTAAACCCCTTATAGATCAATATAAAAGTTGTCTTTGTCTTATAATGACTGGGATAGCCATCCAGATGATCACCCGAAACATGTCCTCTTTTTGTGTGAACAATTATAGTAACCCTATTTTGAAAGCAATATAAAATCATTGCGATAATAGTTGTCCTTATGATTGATGGGTTTCTCAAAGAATCAAGATCAATAATGAGAAAAAACTAACTCTTTACACACACACACACACACACATACACACACCCTTTTACAAAGCCGCGTTAGGCTTATCACTGGCCATGGTGTTATTAGCTCCGACGCTCATAGGAATTCTATGAGAATTGGAGCTAATACTGCCATGGCCGGCGATAAAAAAGCCTAATGCGGTTTTGGAAAAAGGAGCCCTAAAACATCAAGTTGGAGCATGCTGCATTAGCAGAGGAAGACCTTAAGTCCCCCCTTTTATTAAGCCGTGTTGGGATTTTTTTATCGCTGGCCACTGCATTAAAAGCTCCGACACTCATGAGTGTCAGAACTTTTGCCGCAGCGGTCTGCGATTAGAAAACCCTACTGCAGTTTGATAAAAGGGTGCCTAAATTTGTATCCTCCAATAATAAATTAAAATTAGCAGCAGAAGATATGAAGAGATCAGGAAAAAGAGAGAGATCAAAATAAACTGTTTAGAGAAAGCACAAAAAAATTCTATAGAGATTTGGAAAAGAGTTTGAGTTTCTATCTGTCTGCTAGAACAAAATGGGACGATAGTATTTTTCATGTTAGCAATTGCTTGTATCATCTCAATTGTTTTTAATTATGTATGTTTTAATTTGGATTGTGCCGAATATAAATACTGTAAATACATAAATACAGTGTAGATACCACCAATTATAGCTGATTTAGAAATATTCTGGAAAAGCTTATATGAGGACAATGTTGAGCACAACCAAGAAGCAGAGTGGCTACTGTGCATACAGGAAAATCTGAGAAGGCAAACATCAAAGCTATGAATTGACTGGATGTAACACTTTAAGAGCTGGAACATAAATTAAGAAGAGCCCCAAACTAGAAGAGCCCTGGTCCAATGGAGTGTCCAGCTTTTGACTCAAATAAGCACATAAGCATTGCCTCCGCTGGGTCAGACCAGAGGTCCATCATGCCCAGCAGTCCACACACGCGGAGGCCCATCAGGTCCAGGACCTGTGTAGTAGTCCTCTATCCGTACTCTTCTATCCCCTTTTCTTCAGAAAGTTGCCCAATCCCTTCTTGAAACCCAATACTTTACTAGAAACGCCTTCACCGGATCAGACTTTAGGTCCATCTATTCTGGCGACCCGCACACGCAGAGGCCAAGCCAGGTGCTCTCAGATGGAGACCCTGATTACCCATATCCCTCAATGTGATTTGCAAGGAGGTGTGCATCCAACTCACGCTTGAAACCCACCAAGACTTGATGAATTGTAAAAAATCAGTTCAGGCAGCCAGAATAATGCATGCTTAGCATGTGCAAACAGGTTACGGTAAATTGTGTTAAAACATTTTATGGCATGTTGCCTGAATGCTGTCAGTTAGTTTGGGTTTGGGTGCTTCGCACCTGGTTTCCCCTCCTGAAGAAGCTCCAATTCGTGAAACTCGAGTTGGGGGGGGGGGGGACGAGAGAAATGAGAGACAGCATTTACCAGAGTTTTATATTGTACCGGAGCAGTTGCTGAGGAGTTACAGCCTGACCACCGCTAATTTCATCAGTGGAGCCAGGCTGTCTTACGGTGCATTTCGGAAAGAAATTAAGACTGTATTGTTTGATAAATTCACTTCCTAAATAGAAGTTATATTAAAAACAATAATTCTACTCTGACTATTCTTAAGAAATATGTTGTACTTTGGCTATTTGTATTTTGTACTTCGCTGATTGTCCAGCTCTCTTCGGTGTAAACCGCCTAGAAATCGTCTGATTGTGGCGGTATAGAAGAATAAAGTTATGCTATGTTATGTTAAAAGATAAGTAAAGAATGGAATAAATAGAGTTTAAGATTTAAGATCTAATTACAATGCGGTTGTTTGAGATAGTGAACAGCTGTGATGGTCTCATTTACAACTGCCTCCATGTATAGCATTAGAGGTTGGTTGTTGGGTCTGAGCTTTTCACAAATATATATATTTATTATTTAAGATCACAAATATTTATATTACATGAGGTGATTAGGGAAGTGCTATTTATGAAGATCACCCAAATCTATTTATTTATTTTTCAAAGTATATTGAGATGTTGCCTGTTTGCATATGCTAAGCATGCATTAATTATTTTTCAAAAATTATTTTTTTAGAAGAGGCAAATTATGGACGTAGAATGGGCTTGGAAGTATTAACTAGCCAGTGAGCTCACATTTACATGTTCTAACTGGCTAGAACTAAGTTAATGTAGAGCAGTGGTTCCCAACCCTGTCCTGGAGGGCCACCAGGCCAGTCGGGTTTTCAGGATAGCCCTAATGAATATGCATGAGAGAGATTTACATATAATGGAAATGACAGGCATGCAAATCTGCTCCAAGCATATTCATTAGGGCTATCCTGAAAACCCGATTGGCCTGATGGTCCTCCAGGACAGGGTTGGGACCCACTGATGTAAGGACTTAGCACCACCTAAATAGGAGATGGGTAACTGCTACTGCATTGACGTTTTTGCAAAAATTAACATGGAACCTGCAAAAGGAAAAAAAAAACAAAAACAGAACACAAGCCCTATTTTAGAAGCTTTGTGCACAGGAAAGTCCTATGTTAAAATGTGCTAAAGCTATTTCTTCGTGTATCTTAGTAAAAGGGTCCCAGATTATCTTGTAAATTTATCTAGAAGTTTCATGATGTGCTGCCTTAAAGCCAACCTAGCCCGGTGACGGGATAATTGCGCGCCAGATGCCAGCGCGCCGACAATTCGGCGGAAGACAGAAGCGCGTGGGGGAAAAAATAATTTTTAAAGAGCTCCGACTGGGGGTTTGGGGTGGCAACCCCCCCACTTTATTGGTTAGTGTTTGCGCTGCCTTTGCGGGAGGGTGTGGCGGGTGAAACCCCCCACATTATAGAGAAAACTGAACTTTTCCCGAAAAAAATCAGAAAAAGTTCTGTTTTCGCTATAATGGAGGTTTCCAACCCCCCGAACCCCCCTCCAACAGCAGCGCAAACACTAACCAATAAAGTGGGGGGGTTGCCACCCCAAACCCCTCATCGGAGCTCTTCAAAAATTACTTTTTCCCCCGCACGCTTCTGTCTTGAGCCAAATTGTCGGCGTTGGATTGTCAGCGCGCTGACGTCTTGCGCTCCACTGTCTATGAACCACCTAGCCCATATTACATGTGAAACAAGCTTTCCTATCTTTTATTTTCTCCCCATCCAGCTTTAGAGTTTTCATTCCTAAAGGTTTTCTTGTATTTGGATCAATGGGTAAAAAGCTTAAAAGATAATGACCATTCATGAGTTTTTGTTGGTGGTGTTTTAATGACAAGCTGCACAGATCAAAAAACAGTTAAACTTTGTACAACACAATCATTGTTCTGCTATGTTCAAATGCAGCCTTATTTTAGGCAGTTCTTATCCCTTCCCTGATGTTCCCCCCCCCCCCCTTATTTGTTCTTGTTTTTTAAATCAAATTATAGTTCTACCTTAACCCTAGATTCAAGTTAGTTGTGGTTTACATGTGTCTTTTTATGTTTTTAGATGCCCATTTTTATTCATGTTAATCGCTTAGAAATTTGTTATAAGTGTTTTATTAAATTTTTAATAAAACTTGAAAGTTTAATCTTCCTGAGGCATGACAACAAGGCTGCACCCTGTGCCCTTCCCCCTTTCTGTCTGAGATCCTTGGTTTCAGCCTTTGGAGGGGATGGGGGAGGTGTGTATCATTGGTTCACACAATTACCTCTAGACCAGTTGTCCCAAACTCAAACCTTTTGCAGGGCCACATTTTGGATTTGTAGGTACTTGGAGGGCCTCAGAAAAAAAAAATAGTTAATGTCTTATTAAAGAAATGACAATTTTTCATGAGGTAAAACTCTTTATAGTTTATGTCTTTCCTTTTGGCTAAGTCTTAATAATAATATTGTAATTTATAGCTAAAGAGACATGTGATCAAGAAATTGTTTTATTTTATTTTTGTGATTATGATAAACATACCGAGGGCCTCAAAATAGTACCTGGTGTTCTGCATGTGGTCCCCGGGCTGCAAGTTTGAGACCACTGCGCTAGACATCAATGACAGTGCACCAGCTGGAATAGTCTGTAAGAGCTATTGCCTGGTGAGGAGTTTCCTGCCTGCCCTGCCCTTTGGGGGTGTGATAGTAGGCAAGAGATTTGGAGGTGGGAAGTCACAGCTGTGGGTACAATTGAAGTTCATCCATCTCCCAGTTTTGGTCTTTCCATAAATGGATAGATTTACTGAGTTGAATGAATGCTGGGGTAAGGCCCTTAGTTTACTGTGGGTATTTTGGTGGGGGAAGGGTAACAGTCTGATGTTCTTTTAAACCAGGGGTGTCCAACCTTTTGGCTTCCCTGGGTCGCATTGGCCCAAAAAAATGTTTCTGCGGCCGCACAAATGCACAAACGCTGTAGCAAGACAGAAGAGGGAGCCGGCAAGACGGGCAGCAAAGGAAAACACTGCATCGTCCTCGACCGGGGCCGCACAAAATAATTCATGGGGCCGCTGGTTGGACACCCCTGTTTTAAACCATGCAGATTTAGTGAAGACCATCCATGGGGTGCCTGGGATGGCCTGACTTGATTACATAATGGTTTAATTCTAGAAATGTGGCAAATAACGCAAAAAAAAAAAATTTTAAAGGTGAAGGGCAAAAAAACCCAAACAACCACCTATAAATATGGGCTATTTTCATTTATTATGATAATTTGTTAGATTTACTGTCAACCTTTTTCCCAGACAGCACACTAGAATGTCATTTACTTGTCATGAGCAACAATATCAGTCTGAAAACATGCTCTAGTTTAACTCTAATTGATGCCACTAGTTGAGTCCAAGTATAAATCGATGGCTGTCACTCTGTTTAAAATGAGATTCAGATGTAATCCTAACAGAATCTGGCAAGCATTTATGCTGCGTAACAGCTGTCATAAATGGGGAATAAAGCTGAAGCACAGACTATTTTGGGTTTCAAGAGACTCTTCTTGTGCTTGATTTGCCCAAATTCAGAAGAAACATTTCTGACAGAGAGATGAATACTGAATTTCATAAATAGAACTATTTTATATTTTTTTTTTTTGCTGCAAACAATAGCGCCTGTTATTGAGGGCCATTTTGTCTGATCGTCCATCTGTATGCATGTGTGTTCTTGTACATGCACAAAGAAAAATACGAAGAGGAGCAGTGGGCCATAGACTGACAGGGAGGCTAGGCCCTGCCATCCAAAGGATGACTCAAGCTAATGTAAAATAAATTGTGGAGTGGCAGGAAGTGTGGATCCTACCGCCTGAAGAATAGAGAAATAGCCAGAGGTAGAAGCTATAAACCACAGGTAGAAGAGAGCTTGAGCTTCACCACTGACAATACAGAGGGATCTGGCTTATAGGAAGATTGTAGAAGGAGGAAGTGGAAAGAAAGGGGAAGCAGAGAGTGCAAAGGAGAAAGAGGAGATTATGCGAAATAGAGGAAAAAGGAAGGAGAAAGTTGGAAAGGTGAAGGAGGAAAGAGGAGAGACATAGGAAGGGCAGAGATAGAAATGGGACAGAACATGGGGTAAAATGGGGTGTGGTGAGAAAGAGAGGATAGGAAGGCATATCTGGATAAATCCTAATATTGGTTGCCGTTCCTAAAGAAGGATATGGCGTTACTCGAGAGGGTCCAGAAAAGAGCGACGCAATTGATAAAAGGTAAGGAAAACCTTTCATATGCGGAAAGACTAGAGAAACTGGGGCTCTTTTCACTGGAAAAGCGGAGACTTAGAGGGGACATGATAGAGACTTACAAGATCATGAAGGGCATAGAGAAAGTGGAGAGGGACAGATTCTTCAAACTTTCAAAAACTACAAGAACGAGAGGGCACTCGGAAAAATTAAAAGGGGACAGATTCAGAACCAACGCTAGGAAGTTCTTCTTCACCCAAAGGGTGGTGGACACCTGAAATGAGCTTCCAGATGGTGTGATAGGACAGAGCATGATATCGGGGTTCAAGAAAGGATTAGATAAATTCCTGAAGGAAAAAGGGATGGAAGGATATAGATAGAAGAATACTATACAGGTCCTGGACCTGATGGACCGTCGCGTGAGTGGACTGCTGGACAAGATGGACTTCTGGTCTGACCCAGCAAAGGCAATGCTTATGTTCTTAAAGTTATCCAAGTACATTTGCTGTTTGGTGCCTTGCCGAATATTGGCCTCTGGATCTCCTTGATTATAATCTTATTGATTTTATCCTTTTTTAATTAGAACAGTACTTGAAGCCACTTGCTTTTTGTAGTTCTAGCCCATGTATAGATTTTTTTTAAAACTTTATTTTTAGCATTTTTGTTTTAAACAAATTAAATGGGTTGAAAAATGCCTTGGAGACTTGTTTAGATAAGTTCCGTGAAAATGAGATGTGCATTCATTAATGCACTTTCAGCTCATTAATATGCCTTAAAAATTAGGTGAATACAAAAGTGTTGTAAAATTCATTAGCCTATGAATTAATGTGCATTAAATTGATTTGTGCATTTTGAAGAGCTCTAATGCACATTAAAATATTTATTGTAACAAAAGTGTGAAACAAACTGCATGTGGTCCAAAAATCAGGAACCAATACTAAGGGGACTCATTTTCAAAGCACTTAGACACACAAAGTACTGTAGAAACCTAAGGTACTTTGAAAATGAGCCTCCCTATGAAATGAAAATAGAAAATGCTTGTTCTATACCAGGGGTCTCAAAGTCCCTCCTTGAGGGCCGCAATCCAGTCGGGTTTTCAGGATATCCCCAATGAATATGCATGAAATCTATGTGCATGCACTGCTTTCAATGCATATTCATTGGGGAACTCCTGAAAACCCGACTGGATTGCGGCCCTCAAGGAGGGACTTTGAGATCCCTGTTCTATACATATTCCTACTTTCTCATGTGTATCTCTACAGCACTAAGGGGTCCTTTTATTAAGGTGCGGTAATCGCTAAAGATTATCGAGAACTAAATGCTAAAGCACCCATAGAATATAATGTGTGCCTTAGCATTTAGCGTGCACTAATCTTTAGCGTCTGCTAAATCAATTAGCGCGCGCTAAATCGGTTAGCATGCGTTAATAAAAGGACCCCTAAATATATTGTATAGCATTATAGAAATGGTAAATAGCAGTTGTTCCAACATACCTAAAAGAAAGTAAGTTATTTCATACTTTTTTTTTTTTGTTAGGATTATAAACAGATGCATTGTGCTCTGCATCAAATTATAGAGGCAGCATTTTATTCTCATTTTCTCTACATTTATACTAAGAAAGTGGACTGACAGATTAACGGAAGAAGTTATCAATGTGGGCTGCCTTTATGATGTATTATTTTATTACAGGTCCCATTTTGTGCAAAGAGACCTAGGGCTCCTTTTCCGAAGGCGCGTTAGGGCCTTAACGCACGGAGTAGCGTGCGTTAAATTGCCGCACGTGCTTGCCGCTACTGCCTCCTTTTGAGCAGGCGGTAGATTTTCAGCTATCACGCGCTAATCCCGTGCGTGCGCTAAAACACTTAGCGCACCTTCATAAAAGGAGCCCTTAGTTACTAGTAACTGAGGTTAACAGTAAAATAATACATTGTGGTAATGCAACTGGCAGATAGACAAGACACTCACAAACACACTCAAGCCAAAGGGAAGAGTAAACAAAAGAATCTTTAAATTGATATACCTTCCACCAAAGAAAACAGTATCATTTATGTTTCTTGTGAAATTACTCGTGGATAATCTTACTTGGGGTGGCCCTGCCACTTCCCAAATACAGGATTTGTAGTTCCTCAAACTAACCCAGCTTTACACACAGGCTTGCCTTCAGCCTTTCACACTTTGATAATAAGGTCACATCAAAGAAGTCCTTACTGTATATTGTCTAATAAATCAGTACTGACTAGAGTGGTGCTAAGGCCAATTCTATAAAAGTTAGGCAGGCTGTATAGAATTAAAAACATAAGAACATAAGAATTGCCATTTGCGACAGACTGAAAGTCCATCATGCCCGGTATCCTGTTTCCAACAGTGATCAACCCAGGTCCAAAGTACCTAGCTAGATCCCAAGTAGTAAAACAGATTTTATGCTGCTTTTCCTAGGAATAAGCAGTGGATTTCCCCAAGCCATCTCAATAATGGCCAATGGACTACTCTTTGAGGAAATTAGCCAAATCTTTTTTTAAACCCTGCTAAGCTAACTGATGTCACATTATCCAGCAACAACAAATTCCAGAGTTTAATTACACGTTGTATGATGAAATATTTGCTCTGGTTTGTTTTAAATCTTCTACTTAGTAGCTTCTTCACATGCCCCCTAGTCCTGGTATTTTTGGAAAGAGTAAACAAGGAATTCTCATCTACTCTTTCCATTCCACTCAGTACTTTATAGACCTCTATCATATCACCCCCAGCCGTCTCTTTCTCCTAGCTGAAGTGCCCTAGCCGATTTAGCCTTTCCTCATAGGGAAGTCGTCCCGTACCTTTTATCATTTTTGGCGCCCTTCGCTGTACCTTTTCTAATTCCGCTATATCTTTTTTTTTTTTTTTTTTACATATAATGACCAGAATTGCACACAGTATTTGAGGTGCAGCTGTACCATAGAGCGATAGAAGGCCATTATAACATTTTCATCTTTCTTTTCCATTTCTTTCCTGATCATTCCTATCATTCTATTTGCTTTCTTAGCCACCGCTGCACATTGAGATGAGAGTTTCAACATATCCTCAACGATGACACCTAGATTCTTTTTCTGGGCAGTGACTCCTAACATGGAACCCTGCATCTAGTAGCTATAGTTTGGGTTCCTCTTTTCTACTAGACCTCCTAACTTTTAAGCACATTGTATTTATGTCAGGGTTATCTTGGCCTAAATGCCTGTACCTAGGTTGTGCACACAGTGATGCTGAAGTCAAAAGCAGGAACCTAACTCAAAAACACACCCACGATCCACCCTTAACCACGTCCATTTTTAACTATGCGCTCTGGACTCTGCGCCTACTTATTATAAAATTGCGCTTTACGAGTTGTGCGTCTAACTTTCAGTTAAGCCTAATTAACGCTAATAATGAGATATTAATTGTGAATTATCAGCGCTGATTAAGCCTATTAAGTTTGGTGCCTACATCGGATGGACATGTCAATGAAAGGCGCCTAACCTTAGGTACACTTTATAGAATTTGGGAGCTAATGCACAAACATGAAACAATCCATTAAGTTACCTCTTCACTATTCCCCCAAATTTAAAAGCAGACATGTATTTATGCTACTAATATCTTAGCAGTGCGTTCCATCTACCATACTGCTGCATTGGTCTGCCATTAAAATGAACATAACGCTTTACTCTTAAGATATTAAAATATTAAAAATTACCTGAAATTATAGTTGATCTTGACTTACTGTTTGCTACTTATAAATGTAATCTAACAGGCAGTAATACCTACTTAAAAACATTTGTGAGATGTTTTAAAATAGAAAATGTTTGGGAGTCAAGAGTTATATTTGGTAGATGAAGGCCTGGCTCTGGAATTTCTAGGTAGTAAGATATGAAAAAGTATTGGAAACAAAAACAAAAAAAACTATGTATGTGTGTATATATATATATATATATATATATATAGTATAGTTTTTTTTGTTTTTTTAAATATCTGTATTAATTTTAAAGCTAAAAATTAAGTGCAACATAATATACGGACAGTTTACACTTTAACCTCACTTAAATTCTAGCAAATTATATTTCATAACAAATACATGTATCATCCCCCCCTTCTATATATTCAACAATTGCACTTAACCATAATTGAATTACAAGTATTTCCCCACTCTGGACATGTATGTTCTAAGGGCAAAATCCACAATCACTCCTTACAGAATTTTGTCAATGGCTCCCAAACATCCTTAAATTTCCTATAATGACCCTGCTGTATAGCAATCATAAGTTCCATTTTAAAAATGCAGCATAAAGATTCCCACCAGAAATTATAATTTAACCGGTCCCAGTTTTTCCAGTTCCTCAAAATAGGTTGTATGGCAACTTCCATCATAATAAAGAGAAGTTTATTATTATGGGAGGATATTGGGCTTTTAGCCCTCATTTACGTGCCAAATAGCATGGTACCGTACGTCAAAGCCACTGGATTTTCCAATATTTTATTCACTTGATCCCAAATGGATCTCCAAAACTTAAGTATCAAGGGATAATGGTACAGTAGATGATCCAATGTCCCTACATTGAGATGACAATACCAGCATCTATTAGACTTAGAACTATCCAATTTCTGTAAACGAGCAGGGGTCCAAAAAGATCTATGCAACAAGAAAAAACATGTTTGTCTCATAGATGCAGACTCTGTACATCTCATCCTCCAAGTCCAAATTTGTGGCTATTGAGATGCAGAAATCGGCTGCTTTATCTCAATGCTCCAAATGTTACGAAGACCAGTCTTTGGTTTCTTATTCAAAAATTCAGATATTAATTTGTACCACTGGGCAGCCTAATGCCCTAGGAAATCTGTCTGGAAGCATAGGACTGGCAAACTATACTGATTTTTAAGATTTCACCAATCAGGGAACCCCTTCTGAATGGCTTGCTTCAACTTCAACCACTTATAATTTTGAGACTTAGCAATACCAAATGTTTGTTGCAGTCGTGAAAAGTCAAGTAGCTTTTCCTCTGATACTACATCATCCAGAGTACGTATGCCCGCCTGCATCCAATGCTTCCAGAGGATCTTAAACCCGCCAATTTAAATTTTGGAGTTCAGCCAAAGGGACTGACAGGTGGATTTATGAATCGGAATAGATGTTAAATTATTAATAAATTTTAATGTCTGCAATGTGTCTAATAACATTCTATTGTCCTTATACATCCTAGGTAACTTGATACTTAAAATGTGACACAATCTCAATGGAGACAGGAGTTGCCATTCCAACCATAATCAGTCTGGAAAATTTTCCATGAGCTCGGGGAGGATCCAATACATACCATGACGCATTATATAGGCTTGATGGTATCTATAAAAATTGGGAAAATTTACCCCCTCCCCCCCGTCACAATTGGTTTTTGTAAAGATACTAAAGCAATTCTCGCAGTTTTACCCAGCCAAATAAATTTCTTGTAAAAGGACCCCTGAAAAAACACTGGCAATATATCCATTTGGTACTCTTCCCCACCAAGGCAGATGCAAAGGGTCCCATTGCTCACACATTTCTGTAACCTTCAGCAATAAAGATTTTTCATTAACTTTCATCGTCTCTTCCAACATTTTTTGTATCCAAATACATAAATATTTTATACCCTCTTCCTTCCAAAGAAAAGGGAATGTATCAAATAATCCTTTTGGACAATGTACCTTTAATGGAAGAACCTCCGATTTACTCCAATTTATTTTATAGCCAGAAAATTTGCCAAATTGGTCAATCTAATCCAGTAAATGCGGGATGAAGCATACAGTATAATTTATACCCATTTAGATAGACACACAGACCTGGGATTTTTAGATAGCAAGACCTGAGCTTAAACTGGAGTTGTTACAGGATTGCACATCTTGAAGTGGAGTCCAGAGGAATAAGACTGGAAGTAAACTGGAACTGCAAACTTGGAGCTGGAATTAATATGCAGGTCACAAAGCTCAGGGGCAGTGGACTAGAGTGAGCTGCAATATTTTCCCCAAAACTGCATAATCACCTAGAACGCTTTGGACAGGTCTCAATATTGTTTTGTTTGGTCCTTTCAACTGAAAAGATGTTCCATTGCCTTTGAAATTAGTGTAGAAACATGTTGGCAGATAAAGGCCAAATGGCCCATCTAGTCTGCCCATCCGCTGTAACCATTATCTTTTCCTCTCGCTAAGAGATCCCACGTGACTATCCCAGTATTTCTTGAATTCACAGTCTCTGTCTCCACCACTTCATCCGGGAGACTGTTCCACAAATCTACCACCCTTTCTGTAAAAAAGTATTGTCTTAGATTACTCCTGAACCTATCACCTCTTAACTTCATCCTATGCACTCTCATTCTAGAGCTTTCTTTCAAATGAAAGAGACTCGACTCATGCACATTTACATCATGTAGGTATTTAAATGTCTCTATCATATCTCCCCTTTCCTCCAATGAAGGCATGTAATTGGTTAATGTAGATGGGTCTTGCAGTTCCCTCTAATAAGCTCTTTCTGAGCACAATGTAAAGCTTCCTGTGTCTTATGGGACACTTTATTCTGATTTGCTTACTCCCTAAGCATGCTGGACAATTATCCCTTCCTTCTCTCTCCACTGAGGGGAAGATTCTCAAATGTTTGCAGTAAAATCTGACGGGCCACTATCGTGGCCTCTATTGTAACAATTTCAAAAAGGTAAGTCATTCTTTAAAAAAAAATTTGCATGCAAATGAGGTTGGCAGAGAGTCATTAAATTTGCATGTGCCGGTCGCTGTTGATAGCGAATAGTGCATGTGCAGAATAAATGCACAAATAAAAATTTTGAAAAGTCCCTAAATTGAAGATCGGCAGGAGGGATGCCCACTCCCTCCCACCACTGATGTCAAGCAATCCCCCTCCCCCGATACTCCCCAAGCAATAGTAGGAATGCCCACTTCTTCCCGCCACTGCCATAAAACAACCCCCCTGATACCCCTCCCCCAGGCAATAGGAGGAATGCCTAATCCCTCCCACCGCTGTCATTAAGCCAACCCCAAAACCACCCCCAGCAGTAGGATTTATGTTCACTCTTTCTCGCCCTTGCTGTCAAGCAATCCCCCCCCCCCACTCCCGACAGACAGCGGGAGGAATGCCAACTCCCTCTCACCAACAAACAAGCCCCCTGCCACCCCTGGCAGCGGGAGTGGCCTTAAGCAATCTGGGTCAATCAGAACCTTAGGCCCCACCCTGGTGCATCCCAGGATGCACAGTGAGGGGAAAACCTGCCATTTTGAAGAGATGGGCCTGCTGGCTGGAGGTAGGAGGCATCCCTCTGACCAGCCTTTGTAAACAAGGTAAGGGGGCATCTGAGGCACGGGTAGGGGGAGCATCAGGAAGAATTGGTCATCCCTCCTTCTGCCGAAGGTGGCGGGGCTTGCTCGACAGTGGCAAAATTTTCTGTCAGGTCTGAGCTGTCATGCCTTACTTTCCTGTCAATGCCTGAGCCAATCAGCACTCAGGCACTAACCAAAAAGTAAGGGTAGAACAGCTCAGACCTGCTGGAATTTTTTTCTCGCAAATGTAGGACAGTAAGGTTAGGAATCACCCGATGATAATAGAGAATCACTCGGAGTGCTCATTTAAATATTAATGACCTCGTAATGAATTTGCATGGTAAAGTCGGCAATTGCTAGGAAGCTCGGAAAAGACCATGGTAAGCAGTTTTGATAATCTGCCACTAAAATACATGAATGCTAACCTGGCTGGAACTGGTTTAGTGACCATGTTAAAGTTTTGAGAATCTTCCCCTGAGTCTGTTAGAGACTATAGCAGTATATTGCAAACTGTGTGCCGCCCGAGATTCCAGATGTGCCGCGAGACGCCGGGGAGGAGGAGAGGCGTCGGCTGATTGCCTACAGGACGTGTCTCTCACGGCGAGAGGTACATGCATCATGCCGGCACCTCTCCTTCTCTCTGCGCCTCTTCTCTTCCACCAACCCCCACCTGGCGGCACAGGGCCCCCTCTGGAGGGCCTGCGCACATGCACGGACATCAGCGTAATGACATCATGCATGCACGTGATGCCGTTGCATCGATGTCGGTGCACTTCTGGATGCCCTCGAGCTGCGGCCGCCACGTTTAGTGTCCGCGGCTTCGCAAAGTTTGTGAGACCGTTGGTCTATAGCACATTTCTCCTGTGAACTGAAACTGCCATTCTATATTAGGGTTACATGAACTCAAGTCCATTGTGATTCCATCAAGATTTCACAAGTGAAAAAGTATAACCAGCATTACGTCTCAGCTTGTTGCTGAAGCTCCCAGCCTCTCACGCATGGAGAGAGCTGGCTGAGAACAGACTTCCAGTTTGCAAAGCAGTGATTCTTGTCCAGCACATCTGAACTTTATGCCATTTTCTTGTTTGACTGCATTAAAGAAGATTTTGGTTCAAAAGTTCTGATTTTCCTTATAGTAATTTTCTATACTCTGGTTTAAGCTGACGGTCAAGCTTAGTGTTTTTGGAACAATATTTTGCAAGGAAAGTAACAAATAGTGAAGTGGAACTTGAATCTTGGAACATAGAAACTTGGCAATAATAATTCTTTATGTAGGAAATTTGGTAGCAAGAAGAGAAGTTTGGCCTTCAAGTTCCTGTAAACAGTCTCCTGCTTTCTCCAACTCCTGATAAGAATGTGGCCTTTGGGGTGTACCTGGTATTATGAATTGCTTAGGATCCTAAATTGTAGTTTGGAACTGATCCTGGTTAACGCTGCTATCAGAGCTTTTATCAAGATTTTAATTTAAACTTGTAAAGAAACCCATCAAAAATGACAGGTAAGAATAGCAGTGGAACAGAGTCTGTGTCTGCCCTATGCACATTCTCCTTGTCTGCAGAGCTGGTGTTTGACATACTGGGGCCAAACAGACTGTGGAAGGAATCCCATGGCCTATCTCAAGCTGTGCTTCATTTAAACTTCAGGTGGACTCCCTTTGTTGAGCACCAGCCAACTTTCCTTGTTGTCTCTCCCCTCCTCTCCACCACCACCAATGCTGGCTCTGATCATCTATAATTGAGACACTCACACCCCTTGATCACAGTCACTTGGCCATATGCTCGCTGACTCATACCTTCTTGCACTCTCATACATGTCCATCTGCAAATGATCTTGCTTTCACAAACAGTAAAATCTTCTGTGTGGTTTGCTGCATGAGTTAATGAAAAGCTGTGATGTAATGTCATGTCCTATGGGGCAGCTTTCCAATCAACAAAAACCCGCTTACAAAAATAACTTCATGCCTCAGTATTTATTTATTTTTGAATGGGAAAATTCATGTGATATTTTGCTGCAGGGATTATTTGCACTCTGCAGCAAAATCTTGAGTGGAATTGCTGTTACTGTTACAAAGGCACATCTCGGTGTATAAATCTCCAGGTTTCCTGTAAACGGTGATGGAAATCTTCAACTGGCCAGCTCAGGTTGGCAGGCAGGAAAGGGTGGACAGGAGAGCCTGGAGGGACAAATTCCTTGCCTACCTCGAATCTACCATCTGGCTACACCCCTGGTGTATGAATATTCTCAGGTAGGGTAGAAGTGGATAAACAGTTCTTAGATAGTAGAGCAAATGTTCATGCATTTCTTCTGAATTGAAATTTACAATAGAGCCATCAGTGACAGTTAGTCTGAGATTAAACCACATTGCCACAGCAGTATTGACCTGAATTAAGCTATAGTTGATGTTAAGTGGAAATAAAACCAGACAAACAAATCTGTCTAATTAAAACACAGAAAGTTCATTAATGGATTTTTACTAAATGCAATTATTGCAAGCTGTATTAAAATCAATCTTCTCTGCAACAAGGCGATTAAATTAGCATTAGAAGCATGTTAGGAGATGCAGAAAACACTTTATGTTACCTGGTCTAAAAACTATATGCACGCATATTGCATTAACCCTCTTTTACAAACACATAGCGCAGAAATTCTATGAGCGTCGGAGCAGTTACTGCCGCTGCTGACGCTAAAACCTGCACTATTTATTCGTAAAAGAGGGGGTAAACCTAAGTACATTGATCTCCACATTGAAATATAGCTATTTGCTCCCAGATTCTATAAAGGTCGGTTGTCCAGATTTACCTGCGATTCTGAGATGCACATGCTCACTAATTGTTTAGTGAGCTAATTAACATTAGTAATTGACTACAGATTACAGTTTTATTTCACTTGATAAACCCCTAATATACAAAAGCAATCCAAGTGGTTTACCAAAAAAAAATTCTGAATGGAACTACAAAATTTAAAAGAAAAGACTCCCCCCGCCCCCCTCCCCCAGCAAAGATTTTGTTAAATAAATACATTAAAACATACAACCATACATTTAACACCCCCCCCCCTTTTATGAAGCCACATTAGCGATTTTTATCGCTAGCAGTGGTGGTAAAAGCCCCACTGCTGCCGCTCATAGAATTTCTATGAGTGTCAGAACTTTTAACGCCATGACCGACGATAAAAAATGCTAACACAGCTTCATAAAAAGGAGGTTAATGAACTAGAAACTGCCAACCGCAATAAATATGTTTTAAGTTCTTTACAAAAATGAGCTATGGAACGTGCGTCCTGTAAATATACAGGGAACGCATTCCAAAGCAGCGTTGCTTGAAAAAAGAAAGATTTATTGCACGTATTCATTCAACGTGCAGACTTAGGTTCAGGAATAGCAAGAAGATGTCTGCCACAAGATTTATTAACAAATGGTAAAATGTTAAATTGTATCCTAAAATGTACAGGAAGCCAGTGAAAGGGAATAAATAATGGCGTTACATGATGGAACCTTCCAACATCAACCAATAGCTTTAGAGTGGAATTCTGTCGTGTTTGCAGTTTCCACAAATCAGTAGAATTGGGCGCTCACAATCAATCATTGATGCTAATTGGCAGCCAATTGAGGCTGCATATTCATCTGACCGTGCACAATTCTAGAATTCTGGTCACACAAATCCCATAGCATGCATCCTGAAAGGGGCATGACCATAGAAGGGGCAAGGGGCATGAGCAGGTCAGGAGCAATCTCAAAAGATGCATGCAGTGTTGTAGAATTCTGAGGTTGAGTGCCAGGATTTACACCATGTTTCAGTCGTTGCAAGTTTTCATGTCAAAAATATCTTTATAGAGCCCCCCCAAGTGTTCTTAAAGGCTACTGTTAAGCATATATACCCCAGTTTTAGAAATGCAGTTGTACAAATTCATGTTGCTTATAAGATTACCCACAAAGAGCATGTGTGCCGTTAAAGTAGTGCTTTGCCCATAGAAAAGGGCTGCTGTAAGGTATGGCACTTGTCTGCTATATCATTCACTGGAAGGACACTTCTATTCCCACTGTTCAGCATTATTGGAATATGATCTGTCTTTACCATAAAAAAGAGAGTCCTAATTAGCGACCTACCTAACCGGTTGGAGCATCCCCTGATCTGGCTGGAGCACCCCCTACGCGCAGTCTTTGGCTCCATCGGTCCCCCGCCCCGGAACAGGAAGTTGATGTCAGAGGGGATGGGGAGTGGTTTAGCTGAAGGCAATGAGTAAGAGGACCCTTAGACTGGCAACTGCTCTGGCACCCCCGGGATCACTCCACCCAGGGTGGACTGCCTGCCCCACCCCGCACTTAGTACACCCAATTGAACAATTATGTGTCTTCTAGATGAAATGCATACCCACTATGATGCTTTACTTCTGTTTTAATATTGTATTTTCTTTTTTGTGGGGTTTTTTTTCATGAAAACTTTAATAAAGAAATTTGAACTTAAAGGAAATGAGCTCTTATAAATCTTTGTGTATTTTATATACATATTTAAAAATTTCTGTACCGTTTAAGACTAAATGGTTTACATAGTTTACATACATAATTTTAAAACAAAAAACATGATAAAATAAACATACAGACAGTCCTCTACAAAATAATACCATAACTTGCATAGTAAAGATCATGAATAGTTCATCAACTCTACCAGAGAGGAAAATTATTGGCTAGAAAAAGGCATCTACAAATAACTGTGTCTTAAGTAATTTTCTAAACATGCCTTTTCACGGCAATTTATTATATGCAAGCAAATTTATCCATCCCTAATGGGCTCACAATATAAGATTTTTATACCTGGACTGAGAGAGGGTTGGGTGATTTGCTCTGGGTCACAGAAAACTGTAGTGGGATTTGAACCTAGGGCCCCAAGTTCTCAATCTACACAACTAACTATTAGGATGCACAACTTCATATAATTTGAATGTGCATAAATTCACCTAGACTAATTTGGGGATGGTTCCAGAGGTGAAGTTTTCATTTGTATACACACTTTTCAAAATGCAAAACTATTGTATGAAAATTAATCTTGAAAAGGTTTGCGTGCCAAACAGCTGGTAGGAATTAAAGCACACCTTTTCCCCAGGGCTATTTTCAAAGCAAAAGTGTTCATGACCTTAAAACAAAAGCCCACACTCCAAAGAAGACTATGAATGTTCACACCCATGCGTGATTATGCAATTATCCCCTTGAATGAATTTTCTGTCTTCCTTTTGGAAGTTCCTCATTCATCTCCATTGGAGAAACTATCCAGCCCTTCTTATACTTCTGCAATGTTAGTAGCAATTTTCTTATCTAATTTAAATTATTCCACATCAAAGACTATTTTGTGTTAAATGATCCAAACTGTCAGTTACTCCAGCTTCCAGAAACAATAGCATACATAATTAACCATTCAGTCACTTTTTGATCAATGGCAATATTTTTACTGCAAATTGAAGATACAGCATATTGAAAGAGGATCATTATTTAAGTCTTTTTTTTTTTAAATACTTGTATTGTCCTGTATAATGAGCCACTAATGAATGTCTACTAAATATGAACATGTTATGCAAATTCTGAATCTCTGTTTTCTTACATAAAAGAAATAATTACTAATTAGCTACACATAAAATAGAAGGCGAGAAATAAATTGTCATTGAATTCAGCTGCTGCCCGGCTCCGTTTTCACGCTATTATCAATGGACATGCAACACATTGGCATAAGCCATTTCAGCACACACTTGGGTATTTGCTTTCGGCAGTCAGGAAGTCTCCAGTGTAAGTATAAGTGTCTCACAAAGATGCTTACAGAGAAAGAATTAAGTGTATTCACTAGATAAATATATGTAAAATTATGCAAGTACTTTACAAAGCTATATCACAATTGTATATTTAAATGGCTGGAAGTGATTTTTAGTGCTATATGCATGGGTGATATGTCTGAGCTGAACGGGGGCCTAAAATAGCACCTGTGTAAGCAGACAGTGGTGACATTTGTCTGAAGACTGTCAATATCCCACACATTTTTATAGATTGTATTAATTATTTCATATGTACTGCTCATGTTTTATAAAACTGCATTACAGTGCTGCCTTGTGCCATGTGGTTGTATTGCTTATTGTTTTATTGTGAGCTTCTATACCACTACTAATGACTGGGGAATCAATTCAGAGTGGTTTGCATGAGCTTCTGTTAAGGTGTTACAATACATAGGCTCTAAACAAGGTCTGTAGCAGATCAGAGGATCTGGTGCAGCATCAGCTCAGGATCCTATTGCATTTCCCTATTATTCCTTGTTTAAACATGCAGAAATAAAAATTTCCTTTAATCTTGCAGTATTTCAGCCTGACACACACAGGGTTAAAGACAGGGGAGGAGTCAGGAGAGCTGATGTACACCAGGCAGAGCAAGAGCCAGGCAAAGATGAAATCTCTACAGCTGAAGGCTGGGGGGAGGAACAAGCCAAACTGGACTCTCTGCAGTGCCTGCCAGGAAACGCTGGGAAAATTTGCAGACCAATTCCGCCACCACATTGGACAAGGCAACTAGAAACCCCCCAGGCAAGAAAGCAACTCATTTCCTAGGGACAGATTAGCTTGGGAGGGGGGAGAATTCTGAATCAAAGTTTACACAAGCTGGCTGGGAGAAATGTGACTTTTCACAGAGTGGGGGAGGGGAGCTGCAAGATAGAGAAGGTACTGCTAAGGAAATAATGAGCAGGGTTTTGAGTCAAATCACCTAGACTATGATATGGAAGATTATTATGAACCTGAGGAAGGTGTACTTGAAGAAATTATGTGTGAATAGAACTGATTAAGTGTAAAACCTTCCAGTTTAAAAGTGCAACAGTTGATCCTGTGCTAGGGAACTAAGGGCTAGATTCACTTACCTGCTTTGTGTGCCCGATCCGTGGCCGATCCGTGCAGGCTTGACCAATCCACAAAACAAAAATATTCAAATGAGGAGATCGGAGGAACGTCCTCCGACCGCATGGATCGCTAGTGTGCAATCCTGACGGATGTGCAGATCATCTGTAGATGGTCTGCGCATGCGTCTAACAGCTGTAACTTTTTTTACTAGCCCAGCGAGCCCGTTCCCCCTCATTTTCATGCACGGATCGGAGGATGATCGGGGCACAGGTTAGTGAATCGGGTCGGAGGGAAATCTGATCACAAATGGCTTGCAAACCGATCGGTACACAATCGGTTTGCTTAGTGAATGTAGCCCTAAAATGGAGGTTTAATGGAGTGTTTATGGACAGGAGTATGCATGTGCTTTGGTGCAGTGGGGGAAGGGAATCCCTGTATTACTGAGTTACCAGTAAGGCTGCTTCAGACACCTAGAGTTTGTCCCTGTCCTGAGTCACTAAACTATTGGCAACACGGAAGGTGTACAGGATCCTTTGGAGTTTGTTCCTGCACATACTGGCCCCAGGGAAAGGAAGTGAGGACAGTATTGTGAGACTGGGCACTTAGGAGAGTGTCTATTGGTATACTGCAGCCACTTAAAGCAGTCTGGAAGCTGGCTAAAGGCAGGACAGTTGCCTAGCATTGCCTGAGGGCCAAAGTAAGTGGACTTGTGTCTCAAGTACAGAGGCTGCTGGAACTGAGCAGAATTGCAACCTCTGGGACAAAGACTGTATGAAATAATTTTGCTTTATTTCTGGAGATATGATGAAAGCCCAAACTTTTTGGAATTATTGAAGGGAAGGCTATATTTTAGCCACAAGGACTGTTTGGGAGAGCGGCAGGGCTATTTTGGGTTTTGCTTTCCATGTATGAAGAAATGCTGAGGAAAATAACGTGTTTTTCTGTTTTGGAAAATATATATTAAAAAAGGACTGGTTTATTTCCATTGGCACTCTGTGGGGACTGGATCCAAGCGCTCGTGGGTGGTGTTTGAGGCTTTGCTTGCTGGCGGACCTGGACCCTGCCACACAGCATAATTATGCCATAATCAGTCATCCTATTTATGTTACTGACACATCGATCATCCTTCTTATATGCATATGTTTATACCAAATCAATTGTCTTACATATATTCACATATAATACTAGGTTAAGTATTGCAGCTAAGTACACTATACTGACACACCTATTAAAGAGGTTGGCCAATTCAACAAATATAATCCATATACACGTATCTGTATCTTGTTTTATGTTTTTCTTTGAAATATTATCTTCCTCAGATTCTAGTTTTCTGGGCTTTTGGGCTTTGTCTATTTATATCCCTATTGTGTTCATCCTATTGTGTTCCTGATTTTTTTTTTTTTTTTTTTGGGGGGGAAGAAGGGCGGCTAGCCAACTTAATCTAGATAACTCCTTCTGATTCCCTGGAGCAGAAACCCATTTATATTTAATTTTCATTGTCCCAGTGAATGTTCCCAGTATTTATTTCCTGACCCAGGATTTAATATTTCCAAGTGGTTAACTATCAAAGGGGGGGTGTAAGCTGTTTACTTTCAGCCACTGTTCCTGTAAGCTGAACAGGTGTCCTCCAACTGCATTGCTGCCTGTGGGGTGTGATGTTTCAACATTGTGTTTTTGGTTGCTAGGAACAGGCAGGTGGGGGTTACCAGATTTTCATTCAGGAAAATCCAGACCCATGGCCACGCCCCCAGGACTGCCCAGTTCCGCCTCTGTCACGCCCTCTTCTATCCCCCCCCCCCCGCCCCGCCCCCAACAGCATCCACACATACAGGGAAGCAACACAATGACATCAACACGTCACCGCGTTGCATCCGCGCACGTGCAGATGCCCCTTCCCAATGTGATTTTGTCGGGAAGCTTTTCAAAACCCAAAGTGCCAGGTTTTGAAAAGCCGTCTGGACCCCCGGACATGTCCTCAAAAGGAGGAAATGTCTGGGGAAATTCAGACATCTGGTAATCCTACAGGCAGGTTCCTTGGAGTCCAGAAAAGCTTGCCTGTCTCTCACTATGTGATAGTGAAACAGCACCCCACACTGGCAAGACTGTAGGTGGAGGACTCATGCTCAACTTAGAGGAAACGGTGTGTTTTCAGCAGTTAAGTTTTCATTGCAAACAAAGCTCTCTGATCTGGTTTTGCAGCCAACATCTTGCAGCGATCCCCAGCGAATTCAGTCAACTATTCAAAGGAAAATTGATTACACTTTTATAAACCCAGGTTCTGAATAGCTACCTTTAATTCCATTTCATTGTAAGTTCTTGTTCATTCAATTGCTCTGTAATATAATCATTTTGTAAGTTAAGAAGCAAGTCACTGGCTATTTGAAACTGGGTCAGATTGATTGCTTGACTTATGAGTGTTTATTATCTGCTTTTTGAAGAAGTTGATCCAAAATGGTAAAAAGTAAAATTAAGTTGAATATAATAAGCAATTACAGCAGTAAAAATATTCAAATTATAATACATAGAATGGCCTTGTATGCTACTTACAATGTCAGCCTAATACACAATGAAACATCTTAATATATAGGCAGTAAAACACGTTTTCATTTGGGGAGGGGAGGGTTCACGCCCGAGCCTCAGCAGGATCCTGTGGCATGACCTCTTTATCCAACTCCTGACTCCCCCACCTACCTTCCTCAGTCACAGTAATTTTAAATCTTCCGTCAGCTGCCGTGAAGCGTCAACGAGCAGGCCTGCCCCGGAAGTCTTCATTCTGCAGCAACGCTGTGTGGCAGCTGCGGGAAGATTTAAAATTACATTGACCGGGAAGAGGTGAGTGGGGGGATTAGAGCCATAACTGACTCTGACCGCCAACTTTTGGGGAGGCCATGGCCCCTGTGACCTCCCCTGTTCCGACACCTAGGTTTTGATATACAGCAGAAAGTATAAGCAAAGGCGGAACATATAGATACAATAGAGTAACAGAGGTTAGAATATAAGGGGAATAAATTAAAGAAAACTGCATGCAAAGTGAGCAAGGTGCATGAATATAACATTAGCTAGGGTGGAAGTAGATAAGCAGGTTATTATGTGCAACCAGTGTTCGTCCTTGTGTGCATGTGACTAGCAAGTTAGTTGCTTCTCCCATTAAAGGCTTAGAAGAACAGCCAAGCTTTCACTTGCTCCCTGAAGTAGAGATAGTCTTGTATTGAGTGAAGCCTTTCAGGGGATGCATTCCAGAGTAGTAGAGGCTACTCCAGACCAGTAGCATAATAAGGGGGTGGGGGTGGGGGGACAGAGCACCCCGGACACCAACTTGGCATGGACACCAGCATCTCTTCTCCCTCCCCAGGCGATGGGAGGGGTCTCTACAAAACATTCCCACCCTCGCTACCTCTTCAGTTCTGGCCTATCCATTACTCCTGCAAGCCTCAACCCTCCCTCTGACATCACTTTGGAAGATGCAGCCGGCACGAGCATGTGTAGGACAGTTTGCTCGCTGTATGGAGGGGTCAAGGTGGGGCCAGGGTAGCAGGGAAAGGCACATTGGGGATTCAGTGATGCTGGGGCAGCAGGGAAGGGTGCATCTGGGGGCGCACGATGCAGTGATGCGGGGTGCAAGCTTTCCTACCCCAGGTGCCATCTTGGTGGGGGCACCAGCTCCCATCCTCCTCTTTGCAATGGAGGGTTAGGTGACTTCTCCAGAATTACAAGGAGCTGCAGTGAGAATTGAATCCTTTTCCTCTGGTTTGCAAACCACTGCATTAACCATTAGGCTCCTTGGCTCTATAGGCAAGGGATTTAAAGGACTCAAGAAGAGGTATTAAATATACTGTGGTTTTCCCATGTAAAACACACTTAGCTATGTAAATAGTGTCAATAGGGAAGATTTTTTTTTTTTTTTGTACCTATAAATTGTTTACCTTTAGTTCAGGTAAAATTATGTGTTGTCCCATTATAAAACAATATTTTGTTCATTATTTAGGAATTTTCTCATTGGGAAGGATAAGTCAAGGTAGGCAGCAATGTGAGTAGTTTTGGAGTTTTAATTCTGCATATGTGTTAGGTGCTTTTTTTAAAATCACTTGGATACTTTTTTTTTTCTATCACAATAAAGCAAAGCTGTGCATACCCAGATTCTTCAAATAATAGTTACCTATAAAATGTAGTCAATTTAAGTATGGCCCCCGTGAGGTAATTTTATACAGGTTTACTGTATGAAAATCCTGTTTTACATGTGATGTGTTTGCATATTTCTTTGTGAAATTTAATATAAACAAAAAATTACACCTGCTATGTAGATATTCCCAGAGGTATAAATTGAATAGATAGATACAGTGTTGTGATATACATGTTTATTTTATAAACTATTTATGTATACACAGGGAATATACACACAAATGTGTTCTTTCAAAGCACGTATAAGTCTGAAAACCAGCATCTGTGCACTATTAGAGCTTTATTTAGGGGCCTATTTTATTAAAGTCCATAGCCACCTATGTTACATTTGTAAGAGGTACCTATTTGGACCTCTCACATAGGAGTCCTGTAATAAAATTATCCCCTATGATGGCAATTCTCTATAACAGGACATCTAGGAAAATAGGTTAAGTACCGTATTTTCACGTAGATAACGCGCACCCATGTAAAACACGCACACGGGTATAGCGCGCGGAAAACACAAATTTATGTACAGAAATGTTTATATACCGCGCACACCCGTATACCGCGCATGTTGCCCGACTCTCCTTTCGCCCGCCCCGACTCTCCTCTGGAGACCCCGACTCTCTTTTCACCCGCCCCGACTCTCCTTTCCCCCTTGAAGTCCTGTCCCTACCCTGAAAGCCTGATGCCCCCCCGACGTCCGATTTACCCTCCCCGCAGGACCGCTCGTACCCCCACCCCGAAGGACCGCTCGCACGCACCCGCACCCCCATCCTGAAGGACCGCTCGCACCCCCACACCGAAGGACCGCTCGCACCCCCACAGCCTCCTCCCTTCCCCCATGGAGAAGCTGTCTACCTTGTTTCCGGATGCCAGCGAGCCCAGCTGTTTCCTCTGCCGGCGGTCCCGCCCCTTCTCTGAGCCCTGCTGCGCTGCTTCCTCTTCCGGCGGTCCCGCCCTTTCTCTGACATCAGAGAAAGGGCGGGACCACCTGAAGAGGAAGCAGCGCAGCACAGGGCTCTGAGAAGGGGCAGGACCACCGGCAGAGGAAGCAGCTGGGCTGGCATCCGGAAACAAGGTAGACAGCTTCTCCATGGGGGAGGGGGGGAGGCTGTGGGTGTGCGAGCGGTACTTCGGGTGGGGGTGCGAGCGGTCCTTCGGGGTGGGAGTGCGAGCGCTCCTTCCGGGTGATGAATCAGGCGTCGGGGGGGGGGGGGGGGAACTATGTAAAAAAAATTTTGTACAACGCGCTCACGCGTATAACGCACAAAGTTATGCGCGGTTTGTAAAAACCACGTATAACGCGCGCGTTATATGTGAGAAAATACGGTAGGTGCCTGAGAGCTTGAAAAATAATGAATTAGATGATACCATTATTTAGTTAATCAAGGTAGAAAATGAAAAGTTTAATAGAATTACTATAAATTACAGTAGGGTTAGTAATGCCATGGACAAAATTTATCACCCATGAACCATTCTTATGTCTTAATCAAAAGAGCTCTTCTGTCTTTGAACTCAAATTTTTTATCCATTTAAATTGGTAACTTATTTGTTGAACTGTGGCATGCTGTCTAATAATGAATAATGTTGAAAATCACTATAAAATTGTTTGGTTGAAATAAGTCCAGCATCTGTCAACTGTCAAGTATAGGTGAATAAACAAGCCAGGTTCTAGAATGGGTTCCATCTGATCCTCTTAAAAACTACATCCTCCCCCCCCCCCCCCCCCATTTTATGAAGCCACATTTAGGAGTTTCATTATCGGTCACAGCGGTAATACAGCTAATACTGCCACGGCTGGTGATAAAAAAGCCTAACACAGATTTGTAAAAGGGGGCGTGTGGGTAATCATTTGAAAGGAAAAGTAGTGGCTATAGTAAGTGGAATGAAAATGTGATTGAGTAATAAAGCTTATTCTTCTTTCAATACATTTTAAAAACATGGGGATAATTCTATAAAGATTTAGATGGCAGGAGCACAAGTAAATGACTTCTTGGAGAATATCAACTAGAGGAAGAGTGTTTGCTGTATTTTGACGGTATATGTTTTGTTGAAAGGTGTGTGCATGGGTGGGGACCAACAGCAGCTGGCGTGGTTTCAGAGTGAGATGAAGGAAGCTATTAGAGCTAAAAGAGAATCCTTTAGAAAGTGGAAGAAGGATCTGACTGAAAATAATTATAAAGAACACAAGGAATGTCAAGTCAAATACAAGGCGCTAATAAGGAAGGCGAAGAGAGATCTTGAAAATAAGATTGCGCTGGAAGCAAAATCACACAGTAAAAAACTTTTTTTTTAGGTGTATTAAAAGCAAGAAGCCGAGAAGAGAATCGTTTGGACCACTAGATAACCGAAGAATACATTTGCATGTATATTCTATGTGTGTACATAGATAGTTTATAAAATAAACACGTATATCACAACTCTATCTACCCAATTCATTCCCATGGGAATATCTACATAGCAGGAGTAATTTTTATTTGCCTATTTGTTTGTGAAATTTTATGTAAACACATGGGGGGAATTTTTTTTTTTTTTTTTAAGTCTAAGTCCAACTTGAATGTTTCCAGCTAAACGGCCAAAGTTGGAGGTACAAAAATGGCCATTTTTAAATGACAAATATATATATATATTTAAATAATCTACTTAGACGTCTTGGCCACCAGGATGTCTAGGCTGCTATAAAGTCTAACTTTATACCCCATTTTCAATTAGAAAAACATCCAGCTTGAAAACGTCCTATTGCTGACTAGAGAATGACACGGGAACTCATTTTCCCATCCCATCCCAGTGAGTTCTTTTCCTGCCCCTGCCCCATTCCTGCAAGCTCTGTCCTTATCTGCACAGGCCTCAAGCACTTTAAAATCATAAGTGTTTGAGGCTTGTGCGGTTAAGGCAGAGCTTACAGGAATGGGGGCAGGGACAGGGACAAAACTCACGGAGATGGGGAAATTGAGTTCCTGCGCAGATGGGGACTCCCCCATGTCATTCGCTATTCCTGACCATTTTGACATGGGGAGGCCAGCATAGTAATAGACTGATCACATAGACATCCCGACAGAGCAATGGGACACCTTAGAAGGGACTGCTGTGAACTTCACATAAGGGGTGCTAGCTCTATATTTTACTATAACCCCCTTATAATTTAGGGTGAGCCCCCTAAAGCCCCTACAAAATCTACTATAACCTCCTATGTACCACCCCAATAGTACTTTTGGCTGCAGGTTGCACCTATATGGCATTATAGTAGGGTTTGGGTGGACTCACACGTTCTACCATTAATGTAGTTAGAGTGGCTTATAGGCCTGGGTCCTCCTCTCTGTGGTTCATTAGCCCACCCATCAGGCTATTTATGACACCTGTGTGCAGCTGTACTAAGCTTTCTCATACTAGATGCTGCTGTATTTAGAGACAGGTATTGTACCTTTTCGTTCTCATGCTCGTATGGTGGAATGGAGTCAGTGAGCAGTGAGATGTCTTCTTACCTTGATGCATGCATAGTCATCTGGTCAGTTTGGGCATCTTTGTGTCACTTAGATCCTTCTAAAACAGGTCTAGTTCTAAACGTTTAAGTTGTGTCCAGGATGTCTTGCAAAATGTTTGGATAGCACAGAAAAAAAATATATTTCCTTCTGTTTTTGCTGTTCCTTTTATTTCTTCTACCCCCTTTCTATGTCCCATATTGATGTGATGTATTGTAATGTTCTTTCTTTCTTGGTTTAAGATTATACATTGCTTTATGTACCATCTTAAACCAAGTAGAGAAGTAGTGTGATGATTAGTCTAGTGGCCTGAGAACTAGGTTGGATTCCCACTGCAGCTCCTTGTGACTCTGCACAAGTCACTTAACACTCCATTTTGCCAGGAACAAAATAAATGCCTATATGTAATCCAGTTTAATGGTAACCCCAGGAAGATGGTTTATCAAATCCCATTCCCTTTCCTCTAACAAATGATTTAAGGTATTACATAGTAGGTTTTCAAATAAACTAACCAAATAATTGAGTCATTGGTTGTTCCAAAGTACATTACGGGCCAGATTCTGTATAGGTCGCCTAGTCTCAGAAGCCACCTAAGCAGCTTTTGAAAATTGTACACGGGCGTCCTATAGAGAATTGTATCTGTCCTCATGGACAGACACCTAAGGCCGCCTAATAACCCGATTGTCTAACTAACATGCATGTCACATGCGTCACTTAGAGAATCGGGTTGCCGCTGAGCTTATTGCGGCAAGGGATCTCCCTGCAGCAATAAATTTAGCATCAACCTTCCCCCCCCCCCCCAACGTGAAGACAACTGACAGGAGGGATGCCCAGTTCCTCCTGCTGGAACCTCCTTCTGTACATCATGGGCATTCCCCCGTCGGACCCCATCAGCTCCTGGATCCCCTCCACCCCCCAGCCTCCCCAGAACTTCCATACCTTAAATCGTTGGCCTGCAGGAGGCATCCTTCCTGTCTCCAGCCAGCTGGCCTGCCATCTCATGAATGGCAGGCCTGCCCATTCCCGGTGCATCATGGGAGGGACCTTAGGCACCTGGGCAAGCTGGAATCTTAGGCCACTCCCAGCGTACCTATCCTGTTTACTATTATGATGGAGGGGGGCAAAAGGATGTGGGGACTAATACCACATTAATGTCCTCAACCTTTGAGAGGGCATAGTTCACCCATGTCCACTCCAAAGTGTAACCATGCCTTTGGAATACCTACCAGAAGCCATCGAGGTCCATACCTCCCTTTTTCGAACTGGTGAAATATAGCTGAGTAACACATGGTACTGGAGTCATGGGTAGAACTTGGAAGCCTGACCACCACATTCAGAATAATAATATGCACATCAACACTCCACCTGAATATTCAGGAAATACAAGTGCTTATAGTTGCAAAAAGATGACTTCCTTGTCACTGGGTGGTATAAGGGCCACATGTTTATAATCAATAGCTCCCATCACATTAGCTGGGCTAGGAATGATGTTAAATCTCTCTTAATTGAGTTTAGTTGTAATTAATTGATTGCTAAAGGGTTAGGCTTTAATGTTTTATTGATTGTCTGCTGAAGTATTTGTTTTTTTTGTGAACTGCCAAGAAAAGGTAGATTAGGTGGGACGTATAAAACAAATAAATAAATAGAAAATTTATCTCCTCATGGCCTGACCTGATGAGACATCGAGAAAAGGTGGCATGGCTTATTCTACCAGCAAAATCCACAAGTGTTTGGAAGCAGCTAGAGGCAGACAAATATAAAGTTCTCAGCAGATTCACTAAATTAGGTAAAAGGACTGATGTCAGATCACAGTTCCTCAGACAAACAAATAATAGCCTGAGTATAACTGATAGAAGGAGACCTGGTCTTCAGGAAAGGCGAGGAGGATATCACAGGTTCTAAAGATATGTAGCTGCCTAGGGAATACTTGCCTTAACCAGGGATATGCTCCTGCTTCTGGTCTGGTAGTTGTTCTTGTACTATCTATGTCAGAGTCTCTTAAACTGTGTGCCATAGCACAATGGTATTCCTGAAGCGATTGCGGGTGTGCTATGAGAGGTTCCAGAATTTTACTTTATTTTTAAAAATTCCCTTCATAAGTATACACTAGATGAGATGTATGTTGCATAAGCAAGAGTCTGTCCGTGTTATGAGCGTCTGCGTGCATATGGATACAGCCGCACAGACAAGCATCATTCTTTGACATGATTAGCTCTTGAAAACTAATGGCAAGTAATTTTGTTTTTATTTTGTATGCAGTAGTTATCCTAGCTTGAGCAACAAAGTAATCAAAGCTTTGTAAGCGTTTGGATCTTCTTATTTTGCAAACTTGGATTTTCAGCTCTGACAGAAATTTAAATTTGAAAAAAGGAAAATGACTGTAGATGGTGAATGATGCATGTTTGCTTGTCAATGATGCGCGTTTGCTTGTCAACTATTGGGACACATTTTGAGTTAATTTGCACTCAAAAACAAGCACATCCATCACATTGATTAGCAATTATATTCTATCTGCTTTAGTTTCACCGTTGTTACAGATACCCATGCATAGCTTAAAGAGCTTTAAATAAATAACTCTCAAATTAATTTTTTTGTTGGTTTTGCAGTTTTATAATTTCAATTATAATGTGTCACAAAAAAAAAATAACATTTGCTCCATTTAGTGTGCCGGAGCTAAAAAAAAGTTTGAGAGACACTGATCTATGCCAACTGCCATTGGCCAGCTCCAGAAGCTGCCTCTCTAGAGTGATTTCCTGTTCCCATGTAGGCTGGATGCTCCAGAGGCTCATCTCTCTACTGCAGCCGGCCGGTCCAAAAATTACAGTAGTCAGACGTAGATAAGGAACAGGAAAGAAAACCCAGACAAGGGTGAAAGCCATCTGGATACCTGCACAGATTTCTAAAAATTGGGCATGTCTCGGTAAATCTGGACGTCTGGTATTACAAAATTCAAAATATTACAATTATACCAATAGCTATAATCAAAACTATTCTAATAAAACACAAAAGTCAAAATCCTGTTTACAATAACTTTCCCCTCCCTGAAAACAGAAGTTTTGCGACCCCCCCAACCTAATACCTTACTACCACCACCCCAAAAAATTAGTATGCCTTGCTTATCTCTAAACATTGTGCCCAGCATTTTCCCCTGTCTCAAGCAGCATAGTGAGAAAAGGAGGCACCCGCCATCACTGTGCCGTGTACCAGGAAGTGATATCAGCGGGAGAGCTGAGGCCAGTGCGAGTAGCATGTAAGAGATGCTGCTTGCTCCTGGCGATCATTTGAAGAGGTAGGTGGGTAGACAAAGAGAAAGAGAGGTGCCAGTACCACCTCCAAGATGGCACCTGGGGTTGTCTACAACCCCCTCCCCCTCGCTATACCACTGTCTGTCTCTCACCCCTTACTATGCCAGCCTTGCACTCTCCCCCTCCCTACCTCTAATCCCTTCACCCAGCACCAGCCTTCTTTTGCCCAAAGCCACTCTTTTCTTTCTGTTTAACCAGGAACAGCAATGTCCATCGCACCTGAACAGTCTTTCTCCCTTTAGGTCAGGGGTGTCCAATGTCGGTCCTCGAGGGCCGCAGTCCAGTCGGGTTTTCAGGATTTCCCCAATGAATATGCATTGAAAGCCGTGCATGCACACAGATCTCATGCAGATTCATTGGGGAAATCCTGAAAACCCGACTGGACTGCGGCCCTCGAGGACCGACATTGGACACCCCTGCTTTAGGCGGTGGTAAACATTCCCTCTTTCTGCTCCTCTTCCATGACCAGCAGTGCTAATCTGTCTCAGTCCATCCACCCTCCACTAAATTAACCCCCAGGCTTTAATCAGGCAAGAAAAAAAACTTTTTTTTCTTTTTTTCTTCTATCTCTTGGGCTTTCCGTTTCTTTGTCTTCCCCTTACTCAGGTAGGTCAGTAAAGGCTTTAGCATGAGATGATGCCTGTGTGAGGCAGGCAAGGAGGCACTGATTTACGCTGCTGCCACAACGTCTGTCTGACTGCAGTTTCAGATGATAGTGGTAGATGTGGAGGCTGATACGATTGACTCTACTCCTGGGATGTTTTTGGTTCACTAGACACATAAGGACATAAGAACAGCCATATTGGATCGGGCCAATCCATTAAGCCCAGAATCTTGTTTCCAGCAGTGGCCAATGCAAGTCACAAGTATCTGCAGAACCCCAAACCGTAGCAACATTCCATGTTACTGATCCCAGGGCAAGCAGTGGCTTCCTCCTTGTTTGTCTCAATAGCAGACTGTGAACTTTTCCTCTAGGAACTTGTTCAAACCTTTTTTTTCAACCCATAAGGCACCACGGCTCATAATTTACACACAGCTACCAAGACCTGAGGTATATATGTAAGGGGGGAAGCAGAAGCCTACTACGTCTGTAATTAACTTTTATGACAGCAGTTTCTCCGCGTGCTGCTTTTCTAAGCACAGCACATGGAAAATCATTCAGCCATACTTGTATGTAGTAGCACAGGAAAACAAGCAGGCGAATACAGTACTCCTCCGAAATTCATGGGGGTTCCGTTTTAGGAACCCCCTCCGAATTTCAAAAAACCGCAAATGCGGTTTTTAGCCTGTCAAAAGGCAGGAGAAGGCAGCTGGAGCGCTGGCGGGTGAAGAAAATCACTCGCGGTCTTCTCCGACCGCCTCTTCCTAATTGGTGTAGCCCGACTTTACTACAGGAAGAGGCGGTCGGAGCAGAGCACAAATTTGCTGCTGCCTGCTGTTGGGTGAGTAGTCATCCCAAATATTGGCTCTTATATGTCAGTGGGATGGGCTGTATAGCTCAAAAATAGCCCATCCTGCTCAAGCACTTTTTCCTGCACAAGACAAAAAACTAAATAGATATATTCGGAGTGAAGTAGCCCAATCTGACAACAGTGAGAGAAGAGCTTTGGAGCACCATCAACCATTTCAAAGGCAATCTAGAAGAGCCTTGATTATTGAAGACACACGACTGCTCATTAACATGTAGAAAAAAATATTAATTAGGGGAAAAAAACCCTGAAAAAATGGCCCATGAATAAAACCAGAATGCTTAAAGAGCTAAAAGACAAGTTTAAATACTGTACCATTAGGCATGTGCATTATTGCTTTTTATTTCACATTGCTTAACCCTAAGCAGAAATAAATCAATTCATTTTCCCTGTCATCAGTAGAGTGCACTATTTATCGTGCAGTACCACATTTACTCCTCACCCCCCTCCATACACACACACCTTTTACAAAACCGAGATAGCGTTTTTTAGTGCAGGCCGGCACATTGAATGCTCTGCGCTGCTCCCAATGCTCATGGGAACTCTATGAGTGTCAGGAGCAGGGCACCGGCCTGTGCTAAAAGCCGCTATTGCGGTTTTGTAAAAGAGGGGGGAGGGTTATTTATCAATAGACATAATATTTGAGCAGTAGGGAACAGTGTTGTTGACACTGCCCCAAAATAGTCCTCCCTACAAAATAAAGCGAAAAAGCTTGAATAAAGCGAAAAAGATTGTAAATGGCATAGGAAACTAAAAAAGGGAGAATGTTTGGACTGCATACCCTAAATACTATTGCTATTTTAATATTATTTAGAGGTTTTGGCAACAGGAAACTGTGTATGACTTGATGCCAGCGGTTTAGTAGGTGGTTATAATCCCCTCATGGACTTTGTCATACTGTGTGTACAAAACAGCACTTAACTATTTATATTTCAAGGTTTGTAGGAATATAGTTAATAAACTGTATCTAGTAGACTTTAGTGTAAGCTCATTTTCATTTTAATTTGTTGAACTGTGGATTAAACCTGCATTTTGCAGCTGCTCCAATTTTAATTTATTCCCCTGTGGATGGCCAGCGCTAATGATGCAAATGTCAGAGAATCTGGCATAAAATAATTTTTCTTCTGTTTCTTTATTTTTAAGGGGTTGACAACTTTAAAAGAACAACAACAAAAAAAAGATCTCATTCCGAAGATAAATGATTGGATTTAAATGAAAATGAATGGGAAATAAAGGGAATTAATTAACTGGCGCTAATGATTAGCACCCACTGAACGCTAAAGACATCCATTACGAGGGGCTGCTGAAAAGTTCAGCCCATCTGACAAAGTTGGGGCAGTCTCCATTGAGGGCTATACACTTAGCCCAGTAATTTTCCACTTTTTTTCTTCCATATTTTTTTTCCGACACAATAAAAAAAAGTGAAAAATCACTGGACTGACCCCCTCTTTCACTAAGGTGCGCTAACCGATTGGCACGTGCAAACCAATTTAGCGCGTGCTAATTGATTTAGCGTATGCTAAACGCTAACGCATCCATAGAATATAATGGACGTGTTAGCATTTAGCGCTAAATCAGTTTGTGCACGCTAATCGGTTAGCACACCTTAGTGAAAGAGGGGGTCAGTGCAGTGATTTTCCACTTTTTTTTATTGTGTCGGAAAAAAAATATGGAAGAAAAAAGTGGAAAATTGCTGGGCTAAGTGTATAGCCCTCAATGGAGACTGCCCCAATTTGTTGGTTGGGCTGAGAATTTTTCAATGGCCTCTTGTAATGAGTGCCTTTAGCATTTAGTGTGCACTAATCATTAGCATCAGTTAATGAATTCCCCTCCCCCCAGTAGATCACTATATACAGGTGTGACTTGCGTATCATTAAGGTTCCTTTTGCTAAGCTGTATTAGGCATCAATGGTGCACCTTAAGCAGTAAAAAGTGGGAGTACTGCAGGACATGCTCAGGTGTCCTATGGTAACTTGGAAATGTGTGCATGCTAACCATATGCTAACCACGTGGTATCGGTAGCGGGCCCAAGACTTTGGATTGGAACTCAATGAAAGATACATTAAGATTACGTTCATACCTGCAGGTGCCTAATTGTTTTAATCGGCTTTAAGTGGCATGATTATTGATTCTATCATTAGAAGTCAAATAGAAATCAATTTATAAAAATCTAAACAGCTCCCAGGAGCGGCAGCTAACACCTACGCACCTAGTGGTACTTAATGATGCCACACACCTAAGTAGGCGTGTTTAGGGACAGAGTTAGCCTTAAGCGCCACAAGCACAATTCTACGACAGACCTGGGCACTGGAAATGTAGGTCTTTAAAAACCCTGGCCTACATTACCAGTGTGGGGGTGGGCCCGGCCGATGGCAGTGGGGGTTTACGACGGCAGGAGGGAGTTGGCATCCCTCCTTCCATATTCATGCATGATGGCAGGGGCAGCATCAGGAATGTTTTTTTTTTTGTTTTTTGTAGTGAAGCGCCAATGGCAGGAAGGAGTCAGCATCCCTCCTGCTTTTTTTCTTGGGGGGGGAGGCCGCGTTTGTGGTGGGGGGCACATTTTTTTGACAGGCCTGCATGTTTATTATTATTATTTTTTTTTTATGAGGCAGATATTTTGTGTAACACGCAAAATATCTGTGCCATGGAAAAAAAGTGAATTAAAAAGACAGGCAGGCCTGTCAAAAAAACAGCAGACCTGTCGGTAACACGGTTACCGACAGGTCTGCAGCAGTCGGGTTTGTCAATAGTAAAACCTGATTCAAAATAGCCAAGCAATTGTTAGTGAATCAATCGCTTGGCTATTTTGCATGGAGTTTTACTAATTTGCATGGGAGGATTGGATCGGAGCTGTAAATGGTCGGGGCAACAGTTAGTGAATCGGGTCGGAGGGAAATCGGGTCGCAAAGGGGGGTCGCAAACCGATCGGTATAAGATTGGTATGCGTAGTGAATCTAGCTCATAGTGGCAAGTTGCCAACAGCCCTGTTTATGATGCCAGTGTTTAACCACGAAGAAGTGGAATTTGAGTTCCAGATACAAGTCTAGGCGCCTAGTTGTTCATAATGGATGGACCGTGCCAACATTTACTACGTTACTTGGCAGACATGCAGAGAGTGAAATACTGTCCTGTATGGAGCTATACAGTATATTCCTTCCCAGGGGCATGCCACTAATATATCAGATAAAAATATATTCTACCAGATGAAGCATATCACATGCTCTTTACTCTAAAACCAGGTCTTCCTAAATGATGGTACATACTTATTTGTGTGGATGCTAAGGGAATCCAATGTGGATCTCTATTCATCTACCATTCTATGTAGATGTACATACAATATATATTATAATCCTAATTATTTTGCTTCGGGTGCCTTTAGATACTGTACACTATTTTTTTCTTCTGAATTTCATGTTTTGCTTGTGTAACTCAGCAAATACCATCTATGAATTCCCGGCCATCAAAATAGAAAAACTGGATGCTGAATTTATTTTTGAATACCCCAAAATGCAGGTCTGTTAGTGAACAAAATAATAATTCATCTGTTTCAACAGTAGATTTGAAATGTGTTGATGGAAATGTAAAATCTCTCTGAAGCTCTCAGTCTCTTTGCTTTGCATTTCATCGAGAATAATTTTGGTCTGACACTAGATTATAGGTTTAGGAAAATAAGCATCACTTATTCTTTTGAAACAGTATGGATTGAAAGTTTTTCTAAGGCAGTTTCTTTCCAGTTATTGGAAAAGCACACCTTTTTGATAACATAGACGTGCAAATTGATTGCAATGCTCATTAGAGTCACTCTTAGCCCAATATACTCACATTCATTATACTGTGTGTAAATGCCAGTTTTTTAATGGCTGCATCTAAAAAATGGAAAACCTTTGTTCTTAAGCAAGTGTATCTATTAAATCAAAAACTTATCTCTAATTTTTTACTTCATTCGAGATGTGTACTCAGAACATATTTTATCCTGCTGAAAACAAGGCCAATTGAATGCCAATGAATGATGAGCCTGTATGAAAAGCCATAAAGTACTTAATCATATGCTGGCTGTCCACCTCTTAGAGACGGTACATGTACGTCTCGAAGACAAAAGGTATGAAAAATGGTATCACTGAAAAAATAGCAGCACTGCGCAGCTGAACAATGGAAATGCTCAGCCCCAAACTAAAAGCTAATACTGAAAAACAACAGTTCTGGGTTTGCTTCTTTTTTTTGATAATTAGATGAAGTATATTGTACTGTGCGTGTGTCTGTGTTTGGCTAATTGCAAGATCACTAATTCTGTGACAAACAGATTTGGGTGCAAGAAATATGGATTTCTAAGAGTCAAAACTTGGAATGGTCTTACAGAAAAGACCAGAACTGAACCTTGCCACATCATCTTCCGAAGAAAACTGAAAACCCATTGAAAGGTCACTTTGGTCAGCCACAAAACTTAGAGACTTGAAGAAAGCACAGCTGTTCAGCATATGCGGACTCCTGAGCCCCCAAGCTGGCAGTTTCAGAAGTGCCAAAAACAGGAAGTTACAGTGATATTTATACATTTTCTGGCTAAACAACCGAATGTTAGATAAAACTTCTCATTGGTTACTTTTGCTACATTTTCTTAACAATCATTGGTCCTAAGCTCACACTAGCAGGTCACCAGCAGGTCACTTATCTAAGCCCTGCAGTCTTTCTGTTACATGTCCAGGAGGGTGAAATACAATACTGTGTATGCTGAGATAACTATAAGAAGCTAAAACTCCCAAGCTACAACACCCAGTGTAGGCAGGTTAGAACATGAGATAAGTCAGGTCTGCAATTAAACATAATTCAGCATTTTATTATAGGAAAAACTTAGTTCAAGACTCAGGAAAACCAGTCCCAGACTCCACCATCTGTTTGATACTTAATCTCATTTACCCTCTCTTCTCTCCCTTTCCCTTCCTCCTCTCTCCCCTTCCTCTCCCTCTTACCTATCCACCTCCTCTCTCTCTCTCCCCTCTTACCTCTCTCTTTACAGTCGCCTTGAGCCTGTATAGGTATGAGCGATGCACAAATAGAAGATTAGATTAGATTAGATTTCTATGGTAAGATGTCATTACTTCTGTGGTATTCCAGGGTCATGTATATACATATAATTGTATATTCTGCTATTTAAGAAAAACAAAATTGTATGTGAAAGAAAAAGGTATGTTGTACTGGCTAGATATTTATGTATTTTAGTTTTATGTGAAGAGATCAAGAGTCAAACAAGCATACATGTCTAAAATGAACAACCAATTTACTACTTTGATTAGCCAACCTATGGATATAGCTAAATTGGAACATGGAGTTCAACATAACCATCCATTTTATCACCAGGAATACAGGATCTATCTTTGCTAGAGTTATGACATAGCCCTGTTGTTCTTGCTAGTGTTGCCTTCAAAGGAGGCAGCAGCCACAGATCAACTGAAACGGTGACCCCCCTGAATACCTCCAGTGAAGTACTGCTCACTCCATGCACCTTTCGGCAACCTGGACATCCCAGAAGCAGGTATCAATACCAGCATCCATCTTTATGTGCATAGACGATTGGTCCCTTTCTGTAATAGAGAATGGCTGGGACTTGGACATTCATGTTTCAATGTCTCCTTAGTATATAGCAAGAGAACTCGGATATGTGAAATATCAATAATATAATAAACCACACTTTCACAAAATATGATGATGATAATGTCATATACAAATGTAGGCAGTACTGCTTCAGTTTAAAGGGGTGTGTTTCAAAAAATGGAGGAAAAAGCCTCAGACAAATGCCCTCCCACCACCACAATGGTGGATTCAGGTGGTTGGGTGGTAACCTCACTGGCAAAAAACCTCCATTACACTCCCTGATGAAAAAAACTATAAGCAGGGCTGTCTATGCAAAGTTGATAGATGAAAGAAACTTTCAACTTATCTCTGTTGATCGGTACACCGACGATGGCCAACGTTTCACTAACTTGCTGCCTCAGGGTGTAACAAAGTCCGATCACTAGGGCCAGAAAAGAAGATTAAATTACAACAAAATCTGGACTTGTGCACGACTTCAAATAAATCTAAAGAAGCCACTATGACATACCTTTTAACCGGGACGTAGAAACGTCTCTGCAGATTTAAGTACACCAATGTTAGATGAATATTTTTCATTCTTAGAGCTATCAATAGACGTTGTTATAATATTCAACCCTAAGATCTGTCACTTCATTCGATTTTATTTCTCATTTAATCACTTAATTCATGGATTAGCATCATGCATCTAAAACCTCAGATACACCTCTCTACCGCCCAACAAATGTTTCTTTCAGCGGGGAGTCTCTGGTGTAAAATCCTCATAGGTTTGAGCATTAGAACATTTTGATTATTTTTTACTTTTTAAATTTAACTTATCTTAACTTAAATTTAACGGCTGGACCCAACATGTTTTGCAATGCCGTTGTCATCCGACTCTAATAACATATTAGAGTCGGATAACAATGGCAGTAAGCGGATCCCTGACGAAGCTATTGTGAAACACACAGCTGGATCCAGCCGTAGGAACTGCTTAAAGCCTTTAAAAGATTTGTAACCTACAAGCATTCAGATAAGTTAAATTTAAAAAGTAAAAAATAATCAAAATGTTCTAATGCTCAAACCTATGAGGATTTTACACCAGAGACTCCCCGCTGAAAGAAACATTTGTTGGGCGGTAGAGAGGTGTATCTGAGGTTTTAGATGCATGATGCTAATCAATGAATTAAGTGATTGAATGAGAAATAAAATCGAATGAAGTGACAGATCTTAGGGTTGAATATTATAACAACATAAATTTAAATACGGGCATTTGCACCATGTATTTGTTGGTTGAAATGGTCACACATAAATTTAGCTCCCAGGTATAGGTACCTTTATTTAAACCATGTTAAACATGGCATTTAGAACTGTGCTTTCTTTCAGTGACAATATTGTGGGTGCCATTTATAGAATTTAACCCTAAGGAGCCCTTTCACTAAGGTGAATGCTAATAAATTTTTCCATGTGGAAGTTCCACATTAGAGAATGACACGGTGACAAAATTCATCAGCGTTCCCGTCCCTGCGGATAACCGCGGGAAATAATCCCATGTCATTTTCTAGTGTCTATTTCAGCCTCAGTCCTTCTACACCAGCATTCTTCAAAGCAAAGCTTGCAGGTCAGTGGTTGTAGCCATTCATACTCTGATTCTTATGTGAGCCAAGGATAATGAAGCCATTGTGACATCACTGATGTGATTGGCTCTTAGGCACTGGTGGAATGAGGCATTATGACATCACAATATCTGCTCTGGATACCAGAGATTGTCATTCTGTAGTGTCTGTTTCATCCTCAGTCCTTCTACACCAGCATTCTTCAAAGCAAAGCTTGTGGGTCAGTGGTTGTGGCCATTCATACTCTGATTCTTCCCTCTCTCCTTAAAGAATGACATGAAGATAGTTTCCCGCGGTTATCCGCGGGGACGGGAACGGTGATGAATTTTGTCACCGTGTCATTCTCTATTCCACATGTCCCAAAGGTATACAATAGGACATGCAGCATTTATTGTGTGCCAAAGTCCATTGGCACACAAAGCTTTAGTAAAAGGGACACTAACCCCCTCTTTTACAAAGGTGTGCTAAGCTTTTTAGTGCACGCTAAATATTGCGCGCTAAACGCTAACGCATGCATGTTATCCTATGGACACGTTAGCGGTTAGCGCACGTGTTGATTCAGCGCACGCTGAATCCATGCTAAAACGCGTGGAGGGGCATAATTGAAAGGGACGTCTAAGTCTGTTTACGTCCAACTCGCAAGTCGTCCAAAGTAAAAAACAGCTCAAGACACATTTTTCGAAAAATACGTTCAAATTTTTTTTCGTTTCGAAAATCGTCCTGCTGATATGATCATCCAAGCTGCTAAATCGTCCATCTTTATACCACATTTTCGTCCAACTTTTCGTCCAAGTCAAAAATGCCTAGAACAGGCCCTGTTGGATGTGGGAAGGGTCTGCAAAGTGATGGACTGCACGCCCAGAAATGCCACCTAAATAGTGGGGTACCTTACAGGGCACTACTGTGAACTTCACAAAAAGGGTGCCATGTCTTCTCCTCACTACAGCTTCCTTATAGGTCACGGTGAGCCCCCAAAACCACCTCCAGAATCCCATAGACCCACTTATCTACCACCCCAATAGCCCTTATGGCTGCAGGAGCCACTTATATGCCAGTAAAAAAGGGTTTTGGGGTGTATAGTTGAGTGCACATGTTTAAGTGTCAATGCAGTGATTACAGGGGCTTATGGGCATGGGTCCTCCTCTCTATGGGTCCCTAATCCAACCCCAAGATGACTTAAGCTGCCTCTGTGCTGGACGACTAGGCTTTCCTATGCCAGGCGGCCAGGTGATAATGGTCTGGAGGCTGCATTTTAAAGTTGTGCTTAATATGTTTATGGGGAGGGGGTGGTTAGTGATCACTGGGGTAGTGTGTGGAGGTCTGTTTTATGTGTTTGCAGTGCTTATCTGGTGACTTTAGGTGGGTTTTTGTGACTTAGACCATGTTTTACATGGTCTAAGTCACAACATCCAAGTTCCGTCGATCCTGGGCTGTATAACTTTCGGTTATACATGTTGTACGGCTAAGTCTAAGCCGGCCCACATCCCGCCTAACTCCCGCCCTCGACACTCCTCCCGAAATGCCCCTTTTAGTTCTTCTTCCCAAAAAGGCCATCCTCAAACAAAGGATTTAGACTTCAGCTTTTCTAATTTTCCTGCAAAGGAAAAAAAAAAACATAAACCTAATTTCTGCCCTGGTACTCTCTTGTATAAGTGTGTCACTGTAAGGAGGTCAAAGGGTTAAATATTCCTATTATGGAGAATGTAGAGGAAGGTTTGTTTAGCATACTATTTAAATGTTAATCTCCAGTAAGAATGGACTGTCCACATTCATCTGCTGTTAGAGGTTCAGTAATTGTGCTGAAAACTTATATTCAGCAATGATTAATAGCAAATCAAATTTTCCCATCATCCACTTGTTTTCAAGCAAGCTACTATTCGTTCCTTAAGTTCTTTCATAGGGAAAATAAAAACTTAGCTAATATGATCATAATTGACATTTAGATTATATGTCTTTATATTTATTTATTTAAAAATGTATTACCTGCAGCATTCTACCATTCTGCGTGGGATGCAATAATAAAAAAAAAAATACACATAATTAAATCAAGATATACAGTAAAAATAAACATGACTGCTATCCAAAAATAATCCATGGATTTGGCTTTAGATAAGAATGTGATATATTTACCACAACAAAATTTACTATATAAGTCACTAAGCCAAGGTATTTCAGTGCTACAAGATACTCACTTGATAAATTTAATATTACATTACTACAGAAGGGAATATCTTGCATTTCTGGCTGCAGCAATGCAAATATAACAGGCCCCAAGTCAGACCCACTATCTTTTACGGGATTGGTGTTGTAAAAAGGACCCCTTCACCCATATCCTCCCTTCCCTCGATTTTCTTCTCATATACCATCATCACCTTCCCCTCCCCCCAAAAAAATTATTGCCATGCAACTTCAACCTCATGATCCCAAATCCCCTGCCTCTCCAGCTGCCCTCACCTATCCCTGAACCCCAATCTCTTTGTCAAGTTTTCCAATTTCCTGAAATTTTTTTAGTCTGCATATGTTTTGACTACTTTTAATAGTTTTATGTCATCTGCAAATTTAATTATCTCTCTTGTTCTGATTTTTAGATCATGTATAAACATATTAAAAAGCAATGGCCCCAGTACAGAATCCTACAGCACTCCACTGTTTACTGACTGCTCCTGCCTCTCTTCATGTGTTGTATGGCACTTGGCGTAAGGGCGTTCTTCAGGCACCCATTGAGCGTAAACCTGGCATGAATTAGGGGTAAAGGAGCCCGAGGACTCCATCCCTGCCAGTTTTGAAGCAAAACAAGGTGATTTGAAGTTTCTAAAAAACTTTGAATAAAAACGGTAAATTCAAGATGGCCACCACAGCAGCATTTTGGTGCCAAAAAAAGCTCCAAAATGTTTTTACTTAAATTTAACCTCCACCCCCCTCCCCAGCAATTTTAGGATTTTAAAGATGAGGCTCCACCAATCAGGAGCTGCTTTGACATGCAGCTCTTGATTGGTGTAGCCTGACTTTACTACAGGAAGAGGCAGTCGGAGCAGACCACAAATGAGCGAGTCTGTGATTCACGAACTGCAAATTCACAGGGGCACACTGTACCTCTAGGGGGTAGGGAGTGGTATAGTAAGGGGAGGGGGCGGTCCACCCCAGGTGCCATGTTGGTGGGGGTGCCGGCACCCCAACTCCTCTCCGCCCTCCCACCTCATCCCATTCCTTCCCTCAATGCACGTGCCCCCTTCCCCATACCTCTAGTTGAAGGTGTTATTTGTGGTGATCAGCAACATGCTCTTCGTGACCCTGTTGGCTCTCCTGCTGACATCACTTCTGGGGTTGCACATAGGAAGTGATGTCAGAGGGAGAGCTGATGAGGTTGCAAGGAGCACATTGTTGACTGCCACGAGCAACAACTTGAACTAGAGGTACGGGGGAAAGGGAGGGGTAAATGCGGTAGGTGGGATCGGGGAAGAAGCATTGATGGTGGCAGAAGGTTACTAGTACTAATTGTAAGCACAATGTCGGGGAGTGGGGCGTGCATGGAGGATAGCGGCTTTGAGATTAATCATGGGGGGCATGTATTCGGTGGGGGATCATTCCTTTTTTTAAAAAAAATAATTTTTATTAAAGGTGGGTAAGAGAGCACAGACAGCCGACTGCTGTAGGAACATCTGTAAGAAACCCCTGATTAGTTTCTGCTATAACAGGATCCCGGCCCTGGGGGGTGGAGGGGAATGGGGACGGAGGGGGGGGGGGGTGTAAGTGTGTAGTATGAATGGTGGCTATGCCCTGGTTGGGGGTAGAAGGTTGTCCGGGGGCTGGCATGTCTATCTGTGTAGGTTTTAATAGACAAAATTTGGTGTGTGGAGAGTACTGTAGTATTTCATGATTACCTAGGAGTTCTCTGCTCCTTTCTCATTATTTCCCATGTGGGGGATCATTCTATTGAATATTACAGCCCTGGTGGTCATCGGGAGTTGAATGGGGGGCAGCCATGCCATCAATCGTCTAGTGGCTCAAATATAAACCGAGACCCCCATTTTTGGGCCACTTTTGGGCCCCAAAATCTTGGTTTATATTCAAGCATATACAGTGTGTATATTTTGGAGGAAATTCGGGAGAGGGGAGATATGATAGAGATGTTTAAACACGTACTTGGCATGAATGTGCATGAGGGCTGTCTCTTTCAATTGAAAGGAAACTCCAAATTGAGTGGGCAGGGGATGAAATTAAGAGGTGATAGGCTCAGGAGTGATCTGTGAAAAGACTGTTTTTTTTACAGAAAGGGTGGTAAATGTGTAGAATAGTTTCCCAATAGAGGTGGTAGAGACAGAGACTGTCTGAATTCAAGAAAATATGGGGCAGGCATGTCAGATCTCTTAGGAAGAAGAGGAGATAGTGGATGCTGCGGATGGGCAGACTAGATGGGCCATTTGGCCTATATCTGCTATTGGGTTTCTATTTTTTAAATCTAGTCAGTTCACTAGCTAACAATTGTGTTTATTTACACTATTTTTACTTTTAGCTATATTAAAGAAGGTGTTGATATGTTTAGGATGGACTAGGAGAGTATGCATGCAGAATTTCATTTTGTAATCTGCAGATTTTTTCCATTTTTCCTCTACCCAAGAAGTGGAGTCTGTGTGGGTTTGTGTTCCCTTGTACTGAAGAATTATCAAAGAAAAACTGTGCATGTTGTTTCTCTGAAAAAATTGCCCACCAGCTTTATGATACACAGGTACTGGAAGATTTTATGCCTGAACAGGCTGCTGAAATCTGTCCCTTATTATACTGATGTAAAATCTACATTTGCATTTTTGTGAACTTAATTTCCCCAAATGTGTTAATAGATAAATATGGTAAAGTGCTTATCACTGCTATATGGTCCAAAACTTCTCTGTTGCATATGGTAAGAGGTAAAAGAGGCTGTTTAATTAACTTCATATATCCTATGCAAATTAACTATGTAATCCTGCGTTAAAGAATGGATCAGTCTGTGGTGTCTAAACCACAAAGCAAGGAACCTGCTAACGAACAGGATAATTACAGTGGAATTAACAGATCTTATTATAGTTAATTTACATTGTACAGTTTGAGTATATTTAACAAAACCAATCTTTCCCAGTAAGATTAGGATTCATTAGTATGAATTAACATTTGGGTTACAGAGATTAAAGCCTTTGCTTTCACCAGGTACAAGTTGAACCTGAGGTCCTTAGTAAAATGAGATTGGTACTTAGATTTGTGTTACTGATGGCTAATTCTTAAAATGCATAACTGGCAGCCTCTGGTTTGGATTAAAGAATTCCACAAGGTCAGTAATATTACTCATCTAACCCATATCCTCTAAGATCCATTCCCTCCTCACACATCACCACAATTAAATTTCCTCCATCCTCACCTGTACCGATAGGAGTTAAAGCTATTATTCATTTGCATCCCCCCCATTTCCTCCCTACTAGTGATGCCCAATTCGTAGAAAAAAAATTTAAATTTGATTTGATTCACCCTGTTGAATTGATTTTTTGATTCAATTTGTTTCAATGACACAGCTTTTTTAATTTAAACATTTTATTTAACCAAGGCCAATATCATGTCAAAAATAGGAACATCTAAACTATAACATAGCTTTAAAATTAGTTAGAAACATGGATTAACTCCCCCCCCCCAATTCTCAGCTTATCCAGGCCCAGAACATCCCCAAATAAAGCGGCCCCATATTCCCCCCTCCCCAATTCTCAACTTCCCCTGAGCATCTCCAAAGAAAGAACCCCATATTCCCTATCCCCGATTCTCAGCTTCCTCAGAGCTTCCCCAAAGAAAGGGCCTCAGCTTCTCCTCCCTCCAATTCCTATATGGCCTCAGGATAAGAAGAGAGCACTGCAGCAGAGATCCTTTACTTACTCTGAAAGTTAGACTCGGGAGGAGAGCAGAAATGCTTTTGGAAATGAGCCAAATAAAAACAAAACTGCAGAGTATGTACAAGAAGCAGGAAATGTATTCAAAGTAAAATCAATAAAATAACAATAATAGCAATAATAAAAATCCTCATAAATACCCAAACATTAGTTCTAGATGTAAAACATACCGGACCCAACATGGTCTGTGTTTCGGTAAACACTTCTTCCTCAGGGGTCCTGTAGGGAATGGAATGTTGTGAAGTCAGATGTAAATGAATGTATATTAATGGTGACCATCAAGAGTATGCTACACTGATAGTGAAAGTGTGGTGTCAATGATGCAAATTAGAAACCAGAAAGTGGAAAATGCCATAAGACATGAAAAAGTTATGGTACTGGTGAGAGAGCAGTGGTACAGGTGAGAAATGACATAGGGCATGACTAAATTGAATTGTGCGGTGCAATTTAAGTGTTGACGGCTGGAAGAGAAATCACAGGAAATCGAAGAAGGAAAAGAAGAGGAAGAACCAAACCGGCGATGAAAAATGGCCAAAATTACCATAGTGAAAATAATACCAGAAACGTAAAAAGAGATGTGCATTCCAGAGTAAAGAGCCATGTACATACCAGGTTGTTCATTACATGGATTTCCAAGAACAGTATGGATAAAAATAAAAAAAATCTATAAATAAAACATAACGTAAAATAAAAAATGTGTAGGAAGAAAAAATCTGGACAGTGCAAATCTAATGCGCAGGACAGGCTAAATGCCAAAAATTAAAAGTCCACTGTAAACCACTCGCGCTAAATGGACAGAACAAATGGGACTTGCATCATGAGTGTATATAAAATGTAAGGGGCAACAGCAACAGCCATACAGCTAAAATGCCCAGGCGGGGTGATGTTACACAGCGGCAAACTTGTATGTATGGAAAAGCGCATACAAATCAAAAGAAATGACGGCATACCCAACGTGGCTAGAAATGAACACAAAGATAAAGTCGAAAGTCAGCAAATTTAAAACTGGATACCGCTAACCCGAAGACAGGAAAAGGCCAGACTAGAAGCCACAAGAAGTGCATCTGATTAATTGTGGTGAATTCATTAGTGTATACTTAAATATATCTAAAAATACCCAACGGGGACTGGATCGTGGCAACAACCAAAGTGTCCGAGTACTCTAGCCAAACACTGCACAAACCGGAAAAGCAAAAAAAAATTAAAAGCTAAAAGCCAAAAAAAGGGAGAAAACGCTAGCCAAGAGCCAACAAATATAAAAATCAATGTGCTTGCAAGTTGCTGCCGCCGCCAATCCACACACTCGCACAGGCGCACACAGAGGTCCAGAAGTTACATTAGATGAAGAACTCCGGCAGCCGCTGCAGAGGGAAACTGATTCGTAAAAGCTGTGTGCAGGACTTGGTTTTTTGAGCCCATGTCCTGTACACATCTTTTATTTTTGACATATTTTCAGCATATATATCCACGTATCTTTACCATAGGACTTCACAGGGAATTCTGAAGAAGACATTCTGTCAAAACACGGGTCCAGGGTCCAAAGCTTTTCAGCGGACTGCGTCTTAGAGGTTTATGTGGTTTGCCAAGTTTTAATATTATTTTAATCAGGGCTGTGGAGTCGGAGTCAAGGAGTCAGAGTCGGAGGAAATTTTGGGTACCTGGAGTCGGAGTCGGAGTCAGAAGTACAAAAAACATGAGGAGTCGGAGTCGAAACATTTATCTACCGACTCCATTTTTGAACTTGGCATACCAATCATGAGCGATTCTTTCAGCTATAGCACCCACTATATACACAGCACAAATGTTGCGAGCAGCTTCTGCAGCCTTAGAACCTTGATTAAAAGCAAAAAGAAGGTGGTGTCGAAAATGCTCATTTCTCTCAACTTGACATTCCATTTTAACGATCTGAAAATTAACCAGTGCTGTGGAGTCGGAGGAAATTTCAGGTACCTGGAGTCGGAGTCTGAAGTACAAAAAACTGAGGAGTCGGAGTCGGAACATTTATCTACCGACTCCACAGCCCTGATTTTAATATCAATAATGTCCATTGCTGGACTTGATTTACCTTAGGAAACCCATTTCCCCACTTCATGCAATCTTTCTCAAGGGGTGTATCTTCCCAGGAATGGACTATATTTCCTTCTTTGACTACTTTATTCAATGCTCATCATGAGGGAAGCTAGCCTTAGGGGTTCTTTTACTTATGATTAGCACAAGTTATCTGCCCCAGGACCCATTTTATTCCTCTGGGGCCTGTTGCAGATATCATGCACTAATCTTTAGTAAAAGACCCCCATAGTTTGGAACCTATCTGGGTCCTAATTTTAATAATTGGAAACAAAAAAATCATTAACACCATGTATTTCCTGAATATATTTGAATATATTATGCAAACTTATAAATATCTTCACACATTGGAGTGGCAATTTTTTTAGGAACATCTGTTTACAGTCAGCATGCTGTATTTTATAAACATTTTTTTTCACATGGTACTTGTAATTGCTATTATAAGGATACCACAGGAATTTACTTATTTATAGGAAATAGATGCGATGACAGTGCAGTTTTATACTTTTTAATTTTTTTTTCAATTATACTTCACAATAAAATCTTGACAGAGAAGGTAGACTTCATTTTAGATATTTATTTAAAAGATACCAAGTACTACAAAAAATTATATTAAAAGTTTATAGACCAGTCCTCAATTTTGAACGGCCAGATACAATAGCACCTATTAGAAATTTTAAAGAAAAAAAATAAAGGATAATTAGAGCATTACTATTACATTCATATTCTAAAGCTGCTAATTATTCCTGTTAAACAGGAAGAATTCAAGGTGAAATAGTAGGAGTTGAACTTCCAGGCAGAAAATTTTATATTTTACTATACATTTGCATGGGTATTTGTGGAAAAAGTTTGCCCAATTTGTAGCACACTAGGGTGCATAAGCAAGAATCAATGCCTTTTCTTTGAGTAACACAAACTACATAGGGGATAATTTGAATCTATAGCTCACATATAAACAAAAAACAACAGAGTTTAAATGCTTAAGGAAACACTTTCATGATCAAATCTCTCTGCTTTAGAAGTCAATGATGCAATTAGTAGCAGGAGCTTTTCTGTAGCTCAATTAATTTTTCTAAAAATGTTGTGAAACCAGAATCTAAAGGAGACACAATTGGATCCTTTAAACTTTTCTGAATTTTTGCCACTTATGTGGATTTAAGAGAAAGTAAAGTCTAGAAATTGGTAGGAAAGAAGATTCTGGAAATTGTAGGGATTCATAAGATATTTCTGAACCTTTCTTTATCAGCTCTATTAGATACCTTTGGAAAATTAATCACTCTTAGTTCTTATTATGCAAAACATTTTCCATAATTTCCAATTTATGATCTAATAGTAGATTGTCATTTACCAATGTTGAAACATGTTGCTTTGAAGAAATGGAAATGCTCTTTTTAGTTTCAACACATACTGTTAAAGATTTTAAAGCCTGATCTTGATTCAAGACAAAGTTAGGCAAGTTAGATAAGTTCCTGCTGAACCAGAACATACGCAGGTAAGGCTAGACTCAGTTAGGGCACTGGTCTTTGACCTGAGGGCCACCGCGTGAGCACACTAGATTGGCTGCAGCCAGCCTAAATCAAACATTGCAAGCGAGGTAAGCTTTGAGGATCAGGGCCTCAGTCAGATAGGGGAAACACCATTTCAAGAAGCCGTAAGTTTGGTGGAAAAAAAGTAAAAAGGGATTGTTTGTAAGAAACCGCAAGTACTCGATTCAGTGCTCATTGAAAACAGATTGTACTGATAAAACTGTACCGATAAAACATTGGTTATATTTCTGCACCAATTAACCTTTCCTTGTAAGTCATTACATGAAACATGAAAAATAATAAAGTAAATCTTTGAGGGAAGATGCTACTTAATAAGGTGTAAGATAAAGCAGTTACTAAGGGTTAACAGCCAAACTTAGACATCCTTCTACTAAAGTGTGTCAATATTTTATGCTGTTTATTTGCACTTCACGTGCCTTCACAGCAAAAATAAGCATGCCTAATTTCAAAGGCTGCATGCTAATTGTTGCGGAGATACCCAACCCATCTTTTGCAATTACTAAACGGAAGTGTTCATTGCCATGCGTTAACACTGGTCACAATTAATATGAACACTTACTACTAGATTTCATATAGGTCACTCAAAGTTGGGTACGCAAATGTGGATGCAGATATGTGTGTAAACTAATTAGTTAATGGGGTGTCAACAATCAATAACTGGAGTTAATTGACAGTCATTAGGAGTAAGGTATGGACCTTCCCTATGCCCCTATACCAGTGGTCTCAAACTCAAACCCTTTGCAGGGCCACATTGTGGATTTGTAGGTTCTTGGAGGGCCTCAGAAAAAAATAGTTAATGTCTTAGTAAAGAAGTGACAATTTTGCATGAGGTAAAACTCTTTATAGTTTATAAATCTTTCCTTTTAGCTAAGTCTTAATAATAATATTGTCATTTATAGCTAAAGAGACATATGATCAAGAAACTGTTTTATTTTACTTTTATGGTTATGATAAACATACCGAGGGCCTCATAATAGTACCTGGTGGGCTGTATGTGACCCCCAGGCTGCGAGTTTGAGACCACTGACGTATACTATAACTTACACACCTACCTTTTATGGTGCACCATGACAGGGGAATGGGCAGGTCAGAGGCATTTCCATGATTCAGGCATGGTGTTATAGAATAATATAATTTATATATCCAACTGACATTAGTTGGGTGCCTGCATTTACACCAGCTTTTTTGTAGGCATATGAGGGGCCGCTGAAAGGTTCTCAGCCCAACCGTTCCGTGTTTTTCCAACAGAATGAAAAAAAAGTGGAAAATCGCTTGGCTGAGTGTATAAACCCTCTATGGAGACTGCCCCAACTTTGTTGGTTGGGCTGAGAATTTTTCAATGGCCCCTCGTAATGAGCGTCTTTAGCAATTAGCTGAGAACTTTTCAGCGGCCCTTTGTATGTGCTTGCACCTAAAGTTAATTGACCAAACAGCACAATAGTTCAAGTTAAATTTTCTGTGAGAGTATAGCCCAAACTTCAGATTGGAAGGGTGTATATTCTCTTACCCCTCCTAACTCTCTTCACAGTAAATAGTACAACGTTTATAGATCCTCAGAAGTACCACCTAGCACTCATACAAATTCATTGTGTCAGGCTTTATGTACTACTTCCTTACCGGATCTTCCATAATTTGCTATTAAAGTTATAAATACTTTTTCCTACCTTAGTTTATAAATAGTTTAAATACTTAGCTTAAAACTTGTGTTGCTAGTTGATAATTATTGCCAATTTAGCACTAATTAGGAAATTATGTTATGCTTGAAATTGACTCTATTCTTTAACTGGGTGCCAATTGCTTGCCTAGCTCTGGTCACCATTTGTAGACTTTGGGGGATTAGTTCCTCCTGTTAAAGTAGTGCTAATTGATCCTGTGCACAGTATGTTTTTGCTTCAGGCGCAATATGCTATCCACACTCATTTTCCACCTATGCCCTACCTATTTTCCACCCCTTAACATAAAATGCATTTATTCACAAACTGGCACATATTAACCACTAGAGGGAGGGTGTGGCCTAGTGGTGGGAGCTGCTGCCTCAACACTCTGAGGTTGTGAGTTCAATCCCAGCCTGCTCCTTGTTATTCTGGGCAAGTCGCTTAGGGCTAGATGCACTAAGAGGATCGGTAAGACTGTGTGGGTCTGCATCGATCTGATTTTTTGGGCTGATTCAGAAAATGCTATTGATGCACTAAAATGTTTGCATGCGAGTTAGTCACGCGGATGTTTGTAATAATCCTCGTCTCTGCCGTCAAATTGACTTATGTGAGAACAACTTTGTTCATCTCCATGAGAACAAGTGTAGGAGGCTGGAATTGAGGAGAGGGGTGACTTAAAATAATTAAATAACTCCCCCTTTTATAAAACCGTAGCACAGTTTTTAGCACTGGCCATGGCAGTAGCAGCTACGATGCTCATATGAGCATCAGAGCTGTTACCATGGCAGCTGGCACAAAAAAATACACTATGGCTTTGTAAAGCAGGAAAAAAGTGGAGTAAAAAATATATATGCATGACCTGTATCTGCTTTAAGATGATCTCGGGATTGTCTCCAGCTTACCTTTTTTCTCATTTTGTGTTGCAAAGACCATCAAGAGAAACTAGAAACTTCTACTTATTTGCTTATCCAAACATTAATGGGTGTAGATATAAGACCTTCTTAGATAGGACCCTAGCATTTCAAGCTGGTAGGCAACAATCTTGGTTAGGTAAATGTATTCAGCAAGCTATGTTATCCTATTGCTGTTTTCGGAAAATAATTAAGACCACTTTGTTCAATAAGTTTATTGCTTAGCGACTTTTATTATTGAAATTCTATTTTACAAATATTTGTATTTTTTACTGTATTATTGTATTTCGCTGATTGTCCAGCTCTTTTTAGTGTAAACCGCCTAGAACTTTTGGTTATGGCAGTATAAAAGAATAAAGTTATTATTATTATATAAGGGAAAATATTTAACAGAGAGGCGATGAAACTAATAGACACAAAAATGGAAACAGAATTGGAAAAATCTTAAGCACAAAGGATCAATAGGGAGGTGATGTCTATGAAAAAAGAAATCTGTATTACCCAAGCCTCACCATGCATTACCTGAAATCCTTTACACATTTTATAAAACCTTATGAGAACTAATGCTGTTAATAGCTGACATCTCACCTTTTCTATTTATCTGTTTATTTGTTGTGTGCTTGTTTTCTCTATACTGCCTGACTGTCCTAATGAATCAAGTGGAAGAATCAATACATTCTTCCTATGGCTGTAGCTGTACTGTATGTTGACAGTGTCGCTGTACTTTTTAAATCATTGTTTTTGCTTACCGTAACTGCACAGATGGTCATTGTATAAGGAAAGGGCAGAATCCAATTAAAGCAAAACTTAAATGAGCTCATCGCTGGAGAAAGCTTTGCTGGCAGCTTCAGACCAATGTCGGGCACTTCTACGGTCTGGATCCCTGAAATGGGAAAAGCAGATCCGGTTAAAGGCTAGAATTTATATGTTTATTTTATTTTTAAAAATTCTATAACGTTTAAACCTTAACAGTTTACATAATTTTACATATATAATTCTATAAAACAAGTACGATCAGACAATACACGAACAAATAATCCTCAGAAAATTAACTATGAAAAATGAAAGCCAAAAAAGCCTATACCCAAAAAATCATATAAAAATTCCTCAGCAATCAGCAGTCATAAAGGATCATTATCTAGAAGAAGGCATTTACAAAGAACTGTGTTTTAAGTAATTTTCTAAAGCTGTCCTTTGCACAACATTTTCGTAATTGGCTAATAAGTGACTTCTATAACACTATAACTTGATTATATAGGATGAAGAGACCTAATTATGACTCATAACCCACACAGAATAAGATCTCTTTAGTTAGTCAAAGATTTGTGTTTCTTCTAAGAGAGGAAAAATGGTGTCAGTAACCCCGCAAACAATCCACAAGGGATAAACTTAGGGGTCCTTTTATCAAGCGTTAAACCACCTGCCGCGCTAGCCACTAACGCCTGCATTGAGCAGACGTTAGTTTTTTAGCCAACCACGGGGATTAGCGCATTCTGAAATGTCCAACGCGCTAACCCTGCTAGCGCAGCTTGATAAAAGGACCCCTTAGTTTGCATATACATGGGGTTCCGGTGTCTTTCATCCCCGACGGGACTCGTTTCACTTGTTATCAAGGCTTTATCAAGGGTCTGGAGTGAATAAAGAGGATATTGTCCAGACCCTTGATAAAGCCTTGATAACAAGTGAAACGGGTCCCGTCGGGGATGGGGATTCATTGAACAGTCATTCTGTCCTTTGAAATTTGGACACCGTTAGGCGCAGACTAGTGCTGCCCGATCCACAATTCGAATTGATTCACCAATTCGAATCAGGTGAATCAATTCGAATCGATTCAATTTTAAGAAAAATTGGCCTCCTGATTCGATGGCCGACCCTTCCCCCGTACCTTCCTAAAGCATGAGCTGCAGCGCTGCCTCTTACTGGCCTTCCGCTGCTGCTCCTGCTTGAGGAGGGAGGGTCAGTTGGAAATGCCTGAATGTTTCTCCAGCTTCCTCGCTCTTACCGGCTTAAGCTAATACAGCAGCCTGCAGGTTCACTGGTGCTATAGCGATCCCTACAACTGCCCGTCATCCTCTGCTATGTTCTCACCCTTCATCTGACATCAGGGCCAGGATCGCGGCAGAGGAAATATGCGCTGAGGATGACGGCAGCTGCAGGGATTGCTATAGCACCAGCAATCCTGCAGGCTGCCATATTAGCTTAAGGTAAATGCGGGGAAGCTGTGGGAAGCAGGCCTGCGCGGCGGGGGGAGGGCAGGCCTTTGTGGCAGGAGAGCAGGCCTTGGTGGCAGGGGAGCAGGCCTTCGCGGCAGGGAGGCAGGCCTATGCAGAGGGAGGAGGAGGAAGAAAGAAAGGGGAGGGGAAATGCCAGACCTGGGGTGAAGGGAAGAGAGAGACCAAACCAAAAAGAGGGGGAGGAAAGCAGAGGAGAGGTGCTGGACTATTGCAGAGAGAGAGAGAGAAATGCAAGACCACAAGGGTGCATCAATAGCTCTTTCTGAATCAGCCAAAAAATTGGATCAGTGCAGGCCCACATGGTCTTACCGATCCTCTTAGTGCATCTTGGCCTCAAGAGTGTTTCTTGCTTCTTTGCTCTGCAATAAGTATTTTTATAAGTAAAACCTAATTTATTTGAAAAATAGACAAAAAAATAAAAATAAAAAAATTCCAGCACATCCCTAGTTGTTAAACTAAAAAAATAAAATGTTCATTTCACAGTGCCTACTTCACTGCCCTGAACATACACCAGCTTTAAATTTTATATCATGGCATCTTCTGTGACACAAATTTTCCTACTGTCCTTTCCCACTGGCTTCATCTTTCAATGTGGCATTTGCTAACCTCCAATGCACTCTTTACTCTGCATCTTGATTAATTCAAATCACATGGCCTGAAGACCATTGCTATTCCTGTAGACATCTATCAGAGCACTAGAAATGTTTACCTTTTGGGGGGCAAATACCACAGTCCACTATCACATCTTCCTTTTTTGGCTTTTATAACCATGTGTCTGAGCATAGCCCATTGAAAGTAGATGGACAGCTTCTTTCAAGGGGATCTGCTTAAACAGTTTGGTGATAGTGCGCATAAGGGAACGGCTAATATTTACAAATGGAGACAGCATCTCTAACAGTGGAACTGGCACCCAACCAAGCACCGGCGATGAGAAAAAAAAAAATAATAATTGCCTTGTGTTTTTATATCCTTTGAAAACATGCTTTCAAATATATGTATGCTGTATAAATTAGTGTCAGATTGAGTTCAGATAAGAAAGCAAGTATTTCCATGATGGAAATATCCATAATACCATGCTTACTCCACATGTAGATAATAAGAATGGAGAAACAATGCCGAAAATGGATCAACCTTTGCTTCTTTTTGCAAGATGTAAAATTCAATTCATTTTCATGAACACTCTTCAGACCAGTAGGTTTTCTGATAAGTCACTTTTGATAGCTGCATTCTCCTTCCTGTATTACATTAGGTATGTGAATGCAATACATTTTTCTTGGTTTTAACATGGCACCCTAAACAAAGCAGCAGGATAATCATATTCAGGTCAGAGAATCATTTCTGCATTCCATTTACTGTGTTTACTTCATTCTGTCTTGAAAATGTTCTATTTTCTTCTCTGAAGATTCCCATTTCCATGGCTATAATTATATGGGGTTTAAAATGCATTACATATTTGATAAAAGGCTAAATGAAAACAGTATATTGAATACTTGTGCCAATGAATAACACTGTGAATTTAAAAAGTCCAAATCTTTTAAGTGATTTCTTTTAACAAAATTACAATCTGCCTGTTCCTACTGCCAGTCCTGTTTGTACCTGTTGAACATAAATTAGCTTTTAATGTTTTGCTCCATCCTTCAACCTCTGTGCCACATTTTAGCGTCCTGCGCTTGGTTGCCTAAAGCGTCTGTTGAAATCCACCATGAAACAGCTGAAGGAGAGAGAATAAGTGTAGGGAGTAGGGGTGGAAACACTGTTATAACAGTTCCTTCTGTGGGTCATCGAACAATTCTTGATGGAGTATGAAAGCAATATTTAGACAGTTTTAAACCAGTCTGTGCTGTTTGCAGTAGTAAATGTGGACATTTTAGCTTGCATACATTGCAGTCCATTTTCTTTTTTAAAAAATTCTTTATTGATTTTCTAAACTTCAAAAGTGCAATATACAAATCTATATCATATAATAAGATAATAAAAGCACATTCAACTTACTAATATGCATAACCAACCATTTTCTTCCCCCCCCCATGATTATTCAATAAAAACAGAAACATAGACTATCCCAATAACCTTACCCTATTTAGATTAAAAATATCCTCCCACTCCAGGTGGACATACTCAAAGGCAAATTAGGACAGAAATAGCCCCCCCCCCCCCTTCCTGGATGTGTACATCCATTTTCAAAGGGAAGCAACATATGATGTCACCCTTTGAAATTACTTGAGAAATCAAGATCACCTGAGTCCTGCAGCCACCATTTCCCTCAATGTTTTTCTTCAATCTAGAAGAAAAACCTTCAAAGACTCCAGCAGATTCAAAATGCCGCTGCTAAGCTTATCTTCGCAAAAAGCAAATTCGACCACGTCTCACCACTTATGTCCAAGCTCCACTGGCTTCCGATAATCTCCAGAGTCCACTTCAAATGTGTCTGCCGTACTTTCAAGATCCTACATGGCATCCTCCCCCCTTTTATTCCTCTTTCTTGGAATTCCTGTAACCCCAATTCCACTAGATCTACCCAAAAACTGAAACTTTCCTTTCCCTCTCTAAAAGGCATTTTCCCTTGAAGGAAAACTAGGTTCCTCCCTCCCTTTCAGAATCACTGAGCTCTGGAACAACCTTACCTCCACTCTTAGGAATCTGAGCTCCCTCCAACTCTTCCGTAAACATCTGAAAACCTGGTTATTTTCAAAAATGTAACTCTTCCTCTCTCTGGTTACTCTGTCCTAAATTTTCTCTTCATTTTGTCTTTTCCCTTCACTGGAGTTCCTTTCTATCCTAACCCTTGTTAACCGTGTCGAGCTTTGCGAATATAGAGATGATGCGATATACAAACCTAAGGTTTAGTTTAGTTTAGTTTAGTTTATCTAAACAGCACTCAATTATTATATATAAATATTCTTGTGAGGATCACCAAACTCTCACCAAGATATATACCAAGCTCATATACAGTATATCTCAAACTCCTCACCTCCAATGTATAATCCCAAGCTCAAGGGTCTAAATAACCCAATTAAAAAAAACTAAGATATTGAGTTACAAAATAACAGCCAGATTCACAAAAATTTGGACCCCTCTTGATGAATATGTAAGGACTCATGTAAATGCCAATTAACTTTACTTTGTATATTAACTATACTATGGGTTCCTTTTACTAAGCTGTAATAGTGTTTTTAGCGCACGCATTAAGGTCTAGCATGCAAGGCAATTCAGCGCGCGCTAAAACTGCTATCGCAGCTTAGTAAAAGGAGCCCTATGTTTTGTATATTATTATGTATATTTTAGTATGTGCAGCTTCTTGTTTTGTTCTTATTGGTTTTTATTTGTAAAATTTCAATAAAATTTCAATTTAAAAATAAATAAATAAAAGAAGTATTGCCTGGGCTCAAAAGTTTTCACTGCCCTAGGCTTTATGTACTACCTCCTCACTGGAGCCGCTATCAATTTTTACTAACAAACTTTACTTTTAAATTTTAATTTAACAACCTTTCTAGCATATTTCAAGGGCACTTAGCTTTTAATTGTGGTCTTCTTTTGAGGGAAATAGGAGCCAACATGTTTCACCTACAGAAGGCTTTTTCAAGGCTTATCATCCCTTAGCAAGCTATACCTAGCAAGAAGAGAAAGAAGAATACATCTTTGCTGTTTCTGCCTGATGCATTCTGGGTATGTACCAGAATTGGATTCTAGTCAAGGGCATCTAGCTATGCCTACATGCTCAGCCTGTGTGAATCTTGGGGGAGGAATTGCTCCTGTGCTTCTTATCTAACGAAGACGCTTCTGTTTCACGGCCTGTACGAGACTCTATACAGAGAGGCTATTCATCTAAATTATGTTTCTGGATTGGTCCGGAGAGATCATCTGACGAGATCCAAGTGAAATGTGCTAATTATTAATTTAGTCTGTGTTGGGATGTGAGGGAACTTGCATCATATCATAAGTTTCTCTGCACTTCTTCTATAATAATTAAGACCTGAAAAGTTACCTCTTGTGACTCTCTGTCTGAGAGAAAGAACTGGACTTTTATACATCTGGATTCCATCACATAAAGGAAACCTTTGCTGCCTACCTAATTTACAGCTTCTCCAGTTGCTGATGGACTGTTCCAAAACAGAAGAATTTCTAAATCTGCTAAGTGGAGAAAAGACGTCTTCCATTTCACCTGATTCTGTGCTACGGCCTAATTGGATGGTGAGAATAAGGAATTCTATTTTCTTTTCAGCTGGGTTAGCGAGGGAATCCTATTGTCTTTGGGATAAGGAAGTAAAGCACCTGTGGTGATAAACTGTAATGGATTGCTGCTAATCAGGAATTATTATTATAAGGAATTATTTAGAGTGTAAGAATTAGTTTTACTCATTTATCTAACAAGTGTTGTGCGATAATTAAGTATTGAGTTTCATATATGTATTCGGATATTTTGTGAACAATAATTAGTTATTGCTGCTGGCTTATGAATTATATTTTTATATTTCTAATAAAGTATTTCTCATAGCCTGGGTCTCTGTGTCGTGTAAATAGGCAAAGCTAGCTGAACCTGGATGAGATATTATGGTCTTCCCTAGAAAACTAACATGCATATATTTGTTTATATAACTGATTAGTATACCATAAATCTTTCTACAAGCCTAGGGCAGTGAAAACTTTTGAGTCCAGGTGGTACTTCTGACGAGCTAGGGATTATACATTAGAGGTGAGGAGTTTGAGATATATACTGAGCTTGGTATATATCTTGGTGAGAGTTTCTTCAATCTATGTCATCTCTTATATGCCCCACTGCATCTGTCCCTTCTATTAGGCTGTTTCATTGTATTGTGCCACCAACAAAAGGGGAAAGAAATCTACAAAAGTAAACAAACAAAAAAAAAACAACAACTGAAGATGAACAGTGGATACAAGTGTAAAGTGCCTGGATGAGTAAAAGACAAAAAAGCAAACACAAGTAAAGGGAGAAACTCTTTAATAATAATAAAAATATGTAGCTTCTGTGCCACATATTTGTATTACTAAATATGTGGCACAGAAGCTACATATTTTTGTATTACTAAAGAGTTTTTCCCTTTACTTTTGTTCAATTTCTTGCTTTTTTTGTCTTTCCTGTAACCATCCAGGCATTTTACACTTTTATCTACTGTTCTTCTTGTGTCATTGTATTGTGCTAACATTGTGAGCTTCGTATCTGTGTTCTATGAATATCTAATGTGTTGCCTATCAAGGTATTTTATTTATATCCTGCTAACATTGTACCATGCTGGTTATTATGGTGTGTCATTTGTATTCTGTTGACACTGTATCATAGTTCTCTTATATGAATGCTCCACTGTTCACTGTTGCTGTTCCTAGGCTTATAATTTGCCTGTTTTATAGTTTCCCTCATTATTCTTTGTATTATACTGACATTTGGGCATTTTACTATCGTTATGCTGTCAATACAATGTAAGTTGCTTGTCAAACAATATTGTTATGTGCTGCCTTGTGTGAATCTCTTTACATAGTTAAGAACATAAGAACATAAGAAGTTGCCTCCGCTGAGGCAGATCATAGGTCCATCCTGCTCAGCGGTCCGCTCCCGCGGCGGCCCTTCAAGCCCATTGCCTGAGTAGTGGTCTATATCTATCTATACCCTTCAATCCCTTTTTCTTCTAGGAATCTATCCAAACCTTCTTTGAAACCATTTAATGTGTTCCTGTCTACCACAGCCTCCGGAAGTGCGTTCCATGTATCCACCACCCTCTGAGTGAAAAAGAACTTCCTAGCGTTTGTTCTAAACCTGTCCCCTTTCAATTTCGCCGAGTGCCCCCTTGTACTTGTGTTGCCCCATAATTTGAAAAATCTGTCCCTGTCTACTTTTTCTATGCCCTTCAGGATCTTGAAGGTTTCTATCATGTCTCCTCTAAGTCTCCGCTTTTCCAGGGAGAAAAGTCCTAGCTGCTTTAATCTGTCGGTATATGAGAGATTTTCCATTCCCTTTATCAGTTTAGTTGCTCTTCCCTGTACTCCCTCAAGTACCGCCATGTCCTTCTTGAGGTACGGCGACCAGTACTGGACACAGTACTCCAAGTGCGGCCGCACCATTGCACAATACAGTGGCATGATGACTTCCCTCGTCCTGGTCGTGATACCCTTCTTAATGATACCCAACATTCTGTTTGCTTTCCTTGAGGCTGTGGCGCACTGCGCCGATGCTTTCATTGTTGCGTCTACCATCACTCCCAGGTCTCTCTCCAGGTTACTGACCCCTAGTGGTGTTCCCCCCATTTTGTAAGTGAACATCGGGTTCTTTTTCCCCACGTGCATGACTTTGCATTTCCCTATGTTGAAGCTCATTTGCCATTTTTCGGCCCACTTTTCCAGCTTCGTTAGATCCTTTTGGAGATCTTCGCAGTCTTCCCTCGTTTGAGCCCTGCTGTATAGTTTGGTGTCATCTGCAAATTTAATGACCTCACACTTGGTTCCCGCTTCTAGGTCGTTTATGTAGATATTGTGGTCCACTGTAGCACAGGATAGGGTTCCCTAGCACTCACAGTTACTGCCACAAGATAGCACCTTGACGTGTGGCCCGGACCGGAGCCATCCTGCAGGATCGGATTCACCCTCTTTCCAATACAAGGGCAGGAAAGAGAAAAATCAAAACAAAATCACTACCATTACTGTGCAAACAAATAATCTTATTTTTTTATTCGGTTTGTATGCAGGTAGATAGTCTATTCAATAAAGCGGCTAAGATGGTCAGAATAGCTTTGTCCAGCAGTACTAAAACAAAAATAGTAAACTTAAACAAGTCAGCAAAAAAAAAACAGTAGCAAAGCAACCAGTCCTTGACTTCCATTCAGTGATAAGGACACCTCAGCTGTGTCTCTGGTTTGCAACCCCACTGGGCAACATCCCTGACTGCTGCAAAGGCAGACAGTGTCAAAATTCAGGAAAAAAGCAAAAAAAAAAAAACAACAATTCCAGGTACTTTTCTTCTCAGCACAAAAATTGTACAGTTCCTACAAGCCTCTGGCAAGTTTTCCTACACTGCCAGGAAAAGGGGAGTGGTAGGTTTTGCATACAAAAGTCTTTCACTTGACTCTCACTATGCCCGCCCAAGATATCAGCAAAACCTCTCCCTCAAAGAAATCACTCCTCAGCTTGCACACAGGAAAAAAGAAAAAAATGTTTCACCAACAGTCCAACACCCACAAATCACACTCACTGTTTGTGGACAACAACAAAGTTCACCTGCATGTCCTCAATAACTTCAGGAGCACATTCTGCCAACGCTTCTCCCAATTCCATGGGCAGCTCACCAGAAAACATAGGCTTTTCAGCAGACCCCTCCTCCAGCACCTCCATAGGAACTGGATCGTTGCTCCTGCTTGGCTGCGAGGGCACCCTAGGGAGGAAAGGATTAAATCTCCTCCCTATCCTGCTTCCCTCTCTGCTCTCAGACCTGGGCTTAAGTACCTTAGGGCGACACCCTGCTTCGTCAGCCCTGGCTGAGTTCCAAGGACCCCTTGGGCTCCCCCGGTGGTTAAGGTCGTTATTACATTTAACCACAATCTGTCCCTTCCCAATTCCACTCCGGGTTTCCTTTATTGCTTCAATTTTTCTTGTTCTAACTGGGACCTGGGCAGGGAGCCTACCTGACTGGTCACATACCCCCTCCCTTAAATCCTGCTTATCCTTATAAGCATAAGTATTAGCTTAATACCTAACAGATTATTTGTGTCGCTTATTTCTAAATTTCTTTTCCTCCATTCTTGGATTAGGGCACAGATTTTCAAAATCCTCCGGCCAATGCAAAACCGGAGGTCCTGGAGCTTTAGTTTCTATCACTTCAGGTTGGCCCTCGGTCTCCTCCAAGACATCAACTCTGCTTGTAATAGCTGTCATAACCTGAGCTAACTCCTCAAAACGTTCCTGGACTTGATCTTGAAAGTGGGTCACACTACCCCCCACGTGCTTTACTGAGTCTCTAATATTACCCAGTTGAACAGCTTGATGCTCAATCTGAGCTTTGTTATTCAGGTTTTGTTTATTCAGAGTAGTAGGTTCAATCCCTTGGCTAGTCCAAAGTTCCTGTTTGGCCTGTAAATTTTTTAATTGCCCTGCGAGTTCTACTTGACCGATCTGATCATCTGTTACCCTGGTCTCAATGGCTTGAATCTGAGTTTTCACTTGGTCAACTAACTCCTTTACACTGTCCATTTGCTCTTGTCCCTGAGTTATCATTTCCTGTTTTAGACCTTCTTTTAATTTTATCATGTCTATATTGGTCGGTGACTTATCTAAGGGCACCGATCTAGAGACAACCTCCAAGCACTCCTCTCTCAGTATTTTCATATCTTTTCTCCACTGAGATTCCTGTTGGACCGTAAACTCCTGGATCTTATTATGTAAAGAAGCTAACTCCTGCTGAAGGTGTATCACACTTTCCTTAAAATCATTTCCTTTGTTGTCCTGGCCTGAGTTTATTTCTGGTTTGGCCTCCTCCCTAAGGAAGTTTTCCTCTGAGGAACCAAAACCCTTATTACCCCTATCGGTTTCCCTAAGATGGACCCAACGCTCTAATTTTGCGTGCCAAATTCTCTCGCATATCATTTGTGCTATCTTATCTCCCATCACTACCTTATATTCATTATCCCCCTGGTTAACCAGAAGGACGGAGACATTGCCTCTATAATCCGGATCAATAATTCCTGCCGCCACATCAAGACAATGTTCCTTGGCCAACCCTGACCTGGGTCCGATCCGAATATAAGATCCTGGGGGAGGTGAGACTTGTAAGTCAGTTTTAACTAACGCCCTACCTTTCGCGGGGATGACCTGATCATGGGCCGCATAAATATCATAACCCGCGGCTTTAGAATATGCTTGAGTGGGTGTTTTAGCCTTATCGGAAAGCGGTACCCACCTAAGTATAGGTCCACTCCCCGGATTCCCCTTAGATGGGCCAAATTGCCTCCTCTTCCCATTCTTTCTACCCGCATACGCATCCTTCCCTTGTGCTCCCAATACTAGTTTAGGATAGGAACTGGATGTTACCCTACTTTTACCTCTTGCTGGATTAATTTGGTTCACTGCCTGCTCCCATCCTGACCAATCCCTTCCTAGGATCAAAGGAAAGGGACAAGCTTCTACGATAGCCACCGATAGGTCATACATTTTCCTATCGTAATCAAATGCTATCTTAACCAGGGGATACCTTCTTAAATCCCCATGCACACATCTTACATCTATTCTATTCCGCTTTCCCTTCCCGGAGATGTAAGTCTCACATTGCCTCCACAGTAGCCTAGAAACTACCGACTGTTCTGCTCCAGTATCGACCAAGGCTTGTATCCTTCTACCCGCCAACCACACCGGGACCTGGCATTTTAACCCCGCTGATCCCTTAGGTTCCTGTAGGACCACAAAATCCCTTCTCTCCTGGCAGAATTTTTGTAAATGTCCGGATCTACCACACCTGTAACATTTTCTCCCCGTTCCCTGCATGTTGGTCCTAGCTGAAGGAGGTGGAGAATCTTTAAATGGGAGCTTTTTATTCCAAGTCCCCTTTGTTTCTACAGGATTCTGTCTAACTGGGGTAGCTTGTCCTATACCTGAGCCATCTCCCCTAAGTTCTTGGGAGTCAAGATACGCTTCTGCTACTTCCAACACTTGTCCCAGAGTTTTACAATTTTGTTTCTTTATCCATGATTTAATATTTTTGGGGACAGCCTCCAACAATTGCTCCTTTACTATTTCACCAAATAGTGCCCTTGCATCATTGAGAAAAGGCTGTAGCCATTTCTCGGCCAACTTGGTGATGCGTTGGAGTAGTGCTTTAGGCCTTTCTGCCTGTAGCATTTGAGTGGCTCTAAACTTCTGTCTATAATGCTCCCCGGTATATCCCAAGTAATCTAAGATATGTGTTTTTACAGCTAGGTAATTGTTAGCCTGTTCCGGACCTAGAGTTTGAAAGGCAGCTAGGGATTCCCCCGCCAAACAGGGCAACAGTCTAAAGACCCATTGTTCTTGAGGCCATCCAGCAGCTACCGCTATTCGCTCAAATGAGCATAAAAAATCGTCCGGAGCATCTCCAGGCGCAATCTTGCACAGGTTTACGTTAGATAAAGTAGATAGTCCTACCGGGGTCTGAGGTAGCACACCCTGCATTCCTGTATGAAGGGTAGGTGCCGTGGTCTGCTGTAAAATCTGAGCGAAAATCTTTGATTGTTCTTGCATAGTCGTCAATAGTTCTCCATGTTGGCGTAGCATGGTGTCCTGGCTGGCCTGCCAACGCTCCTCGCTGGTCCTTAGGATGCCTTTTAATTCTTCAGCCTGTCTCTGACGTTCGCCCGCTAATGCCGCCAATATCTGGGCCTGTTCCATCTTCAACCTAGAAGACACAAACAACAAGAGAGGGAACCCAAGTGTGGCTGTTTGGCAAAAGTGTTCCTCCCCTTGTTAGCCTCCCCAGCCTAGGTACTCTTACCGTCAGTACTGGAGATTCTACGCCTTTGGGTTTTAGGCCTCCTTGGCCTCCAGTCGATCTCCGCATGGCGTGCTCCTATAGACACCTGTATCCCCGGGATCTGGTTCTGGTACTCCGCTCTGCGACTGGCCTCCGACCGGTTCTCTTCCTCCGGACTGGAACGCCGTTCCTGCCTGCGCCGCCGCCAACACCGAAATGCTGCTTCCTTTAGGCTGACGTCCTTCCGGAATTGTTTCCAACCGACTCCGCCCCTTGGACAAATCACCAACTCAGGAACCAATCCACAGTTAATTATTCATCAAAATAAGTCCGTTACGTATCACAAAAAAAAAAACAAGGTCCAGCACAAAACTTGAGCGTTTTTTTTTTGTTTTTTTTTTTTTCAATAGCAGTTTCTCAAAATGACCTGCAGGAGGTGCTATATCCCACTTCTGACACCATTATGTGGTCCACTGTAGCACAGGATAGGGTTCCCTAGCACTCACAGTTACTGCCACAAGATAGCACCTTGACGTGTGGCCCGGACCGGAGCCATCCTGCAGGATCGGATTCACCCTCTTTCCAATACAAGGGCAGGAAAGAGAAAAATCAAAACAAAATCACTACCATTACTGTGCAAACAAATAATCTTATTTTTTTATTCGGTTTGTATGCAGGTAGATAGTCTATTCAATAAAGCGGCTAAGATGGTCAGAATAGCTTTGTCCAGCAGTACTAAAACAAAAATAGTAAACTTAAACAAGTCAGCAAAAAAAAACAGTAGCAAAGCAACCAGTCCTTGACTTCCATTCAGTGATAAGGACACCTCAGCTGTGTCTCTGGTTTGCAACCCCACTGGGCAACATCCCTGACTGCTGCAAAGGCAGACAGTGTCAAAATTCAGGAAAAAAGCAAAAAAAAAAAAAAAAACAATTCCAGGTACTTTTCTTCTCAGCACAAAAATTGTACAGTTCCTACAAGCCTCTGGCAAGTTTTCCTACACTGCCAGGAAAAGGGGAGTGATAGGTTTTGCATACAAAAGTCTTTCACTTGACTCTCACTATGCCCGCCCAAGATATCAGCAAAACCTCTCCCTCAAAGAAATCACTCCTCAGCTTGCACACAGGAAAAAAGAAAAAAATGTTTCACCAACAGTCCAACACCCACAAATCACACTCACTGTTTGTGGACAGCAACAAAGTTCACCTGCATGTCCTCAATAACTTCAGGAGCACATTCTGCCAACGCTTCTCCCAATTCCATGGGCAGATCACCAGAAAACATAGGCTTTTCAGCAGACCCCTCCTCCAGCACCTCCATAGGAACTGGATCGTTGCTCCTGCTTGGCTGCGAGGGCACCCTAGGGAGGAAAGGATTAAATCTCCTCCCTATCCTGCTTCCCTCTCTGCTCTCAGACCTGGGCTTAAGTACCTTAGGGCGACACCCTGCTTCGTCAGCCCTGGCTGAGTTCCAAGGACCCCTTGGGCTCCCCCGGTGGTTAAGGTCGTTATTACATTTAACCACAATCTGTCCCTTCCCAATTCCACTCCGGGTTTCCTTTATTGCTTCAATTTTTCTTGTTCTAACTGGGACCTGGACAGGGAGCCTACCTGACTGGTCACAATATTGAACAGGAGCGGTCCCAGCACTGACCCCTGTGGAACTCCACTCGTGACCCCTTTCCAGTCCGAGTAATGGCCCTTTACGCCAACCCTCTGTTTCCTGTTTGCCAGCTAGTTTTTGATCCATCGGTGGATCTCCCCTTGCACCCCATGGTTCCATATCTTCTTGAGCAGTCTCTCGTGTGGTACCTTGTCGAAGGCTTTTTGGAAGTCGAGGTAAATGATATCTATGGATTCCCCTTTATCCACCTGGCTGTTCACCCGCTCAAAGAAGTACAATAAGTTTGTGAGGCATGACCTACCCTTGCAGAAGCCATGCTGACTCGGTTTTAGCTGCCCATTGTTTTCGATGTGTTCACAGATGCTGTCCTTAATCAGTGCCTCCATCATCTTTCCCGGGACCGAGGTCAGGCTCACCGGCCTGTAGTTTCCTGGGTCGCCCCTTGAGCCCTTCTTGAAGATGGGCGTGACATTTGCTATTTTCGAGTCCTCTGGGATCTCTCCGGTTTTTAAGGATAGGTTGCATATTTGTCGAAGTGGCTCCGCTATTTCATTTTTTAGTTCCTTGAGTACCCTTGGGTGAATGCCGTCCGGACCTGGCGATTTGTCGCTCTTTAGTCTGTCTATCTGCTTGAGTACATCCTCTTGGCTTACCTCTAAATTGACCAGTTTATCATTTTGGTCTCCCATTACGATTTCCTCGGGTTCCGGAATGTTTGTTGTGTTCTCCCTCGTGAATACTGACGTGAAGAACTCATTTAACTTGTCAGCTATCTCTTTCTCTTCTTTTACTACTCCCTTTCTATCTCCATCATCCAATGGTCCCACTTCTTCTCTTGCCGGTTGCTTCCCCTTGACGTATCTGAAGAAAGATTTGAAGTTTGTTGCTTCCTCTGCCAGTCTCTCTTCGTATTCTCTTTTTGCTTTTCTAACCACTCGGTGACATTCCTTCTGGTGTTCTTTGTGCACTTTTTGGTTCTCCTCTGTTTGGTCTTTTTTCCATTTTCTGAATGATGCTTTCTTGTCGCTTATCGCCTTCTTCACTGCATTTGTTATCCACACTGGGTTTTTTGTTCTATTTTTTTTGCACCCTTTCCTGAACTTGGGGATGCACAGGTTTTGCGCTTCGTGCACAGATTCCTTGAGTAAGGTCCAAGCTTTTTCTACGGATACCATCTTCCCTATGTTGCCTTTGAGTTTCTTTCCCACCATTTTCCTCATGGCATCATAATTTCCTTTTTTGAAGTTGAGTGCCGTCGTTGTGGTTCTTTTCCCCTTTGATGATCAAATTTCTAGCCTGCACTGGATCGTGTTGTGATCGCTGTTACCTAGTGGGGCTAATACTGCCACCTCCTTTGCTGACCCCCCTAGTCCGTGTTGGTTCCGTGACCAGTTGCTCCATGAAACAGTACCTCGTGACCTCTAGGAATTTGGTCTCCCTTGCGCAGTTTGAGTGTCCAATACTCCAGTCTATCCCAGGATAGTTGAAGTCCCCCATCACCACCACATTTCCGCTTCTGCATACCTGCCTCAGTTCAGCCTCCATGTCCTGGTCGATTTCTTCCGGTTGTCCAGGTGGGCGGTAGTACAGCCCCAATTTAATGTCTGCCCCAGTTTTTCCCTGTAGCTTAACCCATAATGATTCCAAGCCATCCGCCCGTACTGTTGTTTCCATCCTGGCTGAGGGTATGGAGTCTTTTATGTACAGCGCTATTCCTCCACCCTTTTTATGTGTCCTGTCTCTCCTGTATAGTTTGTACCCTGGTATGGCCACATCCCATTGATTGTCCTCAGTCCACCACGTTTCTGTGACTCCAATTATGTCCAGGTCCTTTTTGCTGGCAATGATTTCTAGTTCACCCATTTTGGCCCTTAGGCTCCTAGCATTTGTGTATAGGCAGTTTAAGACCCAGTTTTTTGCCCTCTCTTTTTGTTTTCCTCTTGTTTTGGGTCTCCTGCAGTCCTCCTCGTGGTTCACCAGCCCCCGAGCTTCATCTCGGTAATCCTCTTCCTGCTGTGTGTCTGTGACGTCCTCGGCCTGTTTCCCCTGCACCTCTTGCTCCCGTAATTCCCATTCAGTCCTGGGCTCTTTTTTACAATGTCTTTGCCCCTCTGGCTCCTGTTGTTTTTTGTTGGTGCTGCTTTCCAGTTCCATTTGTGCCCTCGGTCCCTGCAATGCGTCCTTAGGTCCTTTTTTAAAACATACACACTCAGTCCCGAGTCTTCCTTTACAATGTCCCAGTTCAGTATCCTTGTCCGGTACTGATGTCCGATGTGTCAAGGTCAGATCGACTATCGGCTTTCCCCTTTTCCTCAGTTTAAAACCAAGTCTATGACGTTCTGGACGTTGCGCGCCAGCATCCTCGTCCCAGCTGTGCTAAGGTGCAGTCCATCTCTTCTGTAGAGCTTGTTCTTCCCAAAGAAAGTAGTCCAGTTCTTAACAAAGTGGAAACCCTCCACTTCGCACCATCTCCTCAGCCAAACGTTCATTGCCTGTAGTTCGCTCTGTCTCCTTGTATCCGCTCTCGGTACTGGCAGGATCTCTGAGAAGGCTATCTTCCTTGCCCTCAGTCTCAATTTTCTCCCCAGGATCCTGAACTGGTCAGTCAGTGTGGTCCTGTTGAAGTTCCTCCTGTTGATGTCGTTAGTTCCAATGTGGATCACTACTGCTGTCTCCTCAGTCTCAGCTCCCTCCAGTATCCTCTCAATATTGTTGATGACGTCCTTTGTTCTTGCCCCCGGGAGACATGTTACCAGTCTGTCCTCTCTCCCTCCGGCTATGTGACTGTCTACTCCTCTCAGGATTGAGTCTCCAACCACGATAGCCGATCTCCCCTTCTTCAACTGTCTCTCTGGTCTCAGATCTGTGTCATGTGTGCAGTCCATTTGTCCGTCCTCTGGGTTCTGCTGTGTCTCCGCCACTGGTCTCAGGTCTGTGTCATCTGCGCAGTCCGCTAGTCCTTTCTCCTGGCTCTGATGGGTCTCCTCCTCCTCTGCCTGCCCAGGTTCTCCGCAAGGTCCTAGACCCATGGTGTCTGGTGGTTCCTGTCGTCCAACTGTCGGTTCTTTCCTGGTGTGTTGCTGATCTTGTGCCTCCACCATCCTGCAGGCCTCCTCAATGAACTTCTCGAGCTCCCTAACTTGTTCTGCGATGTGGTTCTCTCTGGTGGTGTCTTCAGTTGCCCAGCATTGCTCCTCCATGGTGCAGAGTCCCTCCAGCTCCTGGACTTTAACCTGCAGTCTCCCGACCTCCTGCTTCAGGCTATCCAGTTCCTGACATCGACCGCATATGTATGCCTGCCTCCCGGAGGGGAGGTAGTCATACATATGGCACCCGGTGCAGTATACTGGGTAGCTCTGCTGGGTTCCCACAGCCTCCATTGCTCCTTTCTCGATCCTATGTCCCACGGTGTATATGAGTGGTGCCCGGCGCGCAGCTAGCTGAAGAAAAAGAGAAGAAGAGAGAGATGAGTACAGAGAAAGTACCTTAGATGTTTAGATGTTAGATGTTGCTGCTGGGCTGGCTGTGCTCCTTCTCAAGGCTCCTTCGCAAAGGCGCTCTCGCTAAGGCGAGCGCCTTTGCCGCTCGCCTTTGCCGCGCCCCGAACGGCTGCGCGCCGTTGGCTCGCTTCCTTTTAAGGAGGAGCCCGGTGCTGACTGTGCCTGTGACGCGGTGGGGGTGGGCAGAGCTCCCTCTCGCCACGACCCCAGCTACCACGTACTGCCTCCCCGCTCTCCTCTGGCGTGCCTCGTGCATGCGGCTCTCACAGCCAGAAGTCTGCCTCCCCTCACTGACTCTCCGGTCGAAAGCTCTCCTGCTCTCCCTCAGCTGCGCCCGAACTCGCTTCCTTTTAAGGAGGAGCCCGGCGCTGACTGTGCCTGTGACGCGGTGGGGGTGGGCGGAGCTCCCTCTCGCCGCGACCCCAGCTACCACGTACTGCCTCCCCGCTCTCCTCTGGCATGCCTCGTGCACGCGGCTCTCCCAACCAGAAGTCTGCCTCCCCTCACTGACTCTCCGGTCGAAAGCTCTCCTGCCCCCCTCTTTTATGAACAAATAGCACGGGTTTTAGTACAGGCAGCAATGGTAACTGCTCTGATGCTCATAGAATTCCTATGGATGTCAGAGAATTTACCGCCACTGCTGGCGCTAAAACCTGTGCTATGCGTTCGTAAAAGAGGGGGTTAGTTTTGGGGGGGATTAAAATGAAAATATAGGGCCCCTTTTTAAAGCCTCAACAGCAGTGCTGCCAAGGTAAATACACTGAAGCCCTTAGGAATTGAATGGGCTTTGGTGAATTTACAGTGGCAGCATTGCTACTGTGGCTTTGCAAAAGGGGCCCATAATATTAAAGTTGCAGTATACATATTTGAATATCCATGTGTACCTTAAACATAAGTTACATATTTAAAGTTGCATCTACTATTTATCTGTTGGCATGTCAATGATACATCACTACTGAACTTCTAACTATTTTGCTAGGCATCAGCCCACCTCAGAACACTTCTTTTTCTATTGTATAGCTTTGAACAATTTGCAAATTAAATGACCAAATTTACATAGAAATTCATTTTATTTATTTCTTTTTTTGTAAAGACATGATTTGAGTTGCCTCCATGTACACAAGTGCTTTTGAATATGAGCCTAAAAAATGTTCTACTTGATTAGACCAAAGGTACAACAAGCCTAGCATCCTGTTTCTGACAGTTGCCAGTTCAGGACACTAGCACCTACCAGGATCCCAGGGAGGTTCACTTCTTATTCATACCCAGAGAAGGACCTATCATCCTGGAACATAAGAATACCTATACTGGGTTAGAGCAATGATCCATCTAGCCCAGTATCATGGAAAGAGAGAGAGAGAGATAGAGATTATACCATGGTGAAGGGGGAGAGATGCAAAAGAACTGAAAGTGGGGGTGGAAAAGAACTGGAAGTGAGGGGAAGAAGCTGGACAAGGGGAAGAATAGGGCTACAGAGGGAAGATACAGGACAGATAGAAAACTTGAATGACAGTGAACATGGAGAAAGAAGAAATATAAAATGGGTAGGAGACCCTGGAAAGAACAGAAAATGGATGAACTAGGGAGAGAAGCAGAACAGAGCAGAAGGTAGACAAAACTAGGGAGAGAAGGGGAACAGAAAATGGATGGAACTGAAGGGGAAGGAGAACAAAGTAGAAGAGGGACAGGGCTAGGGAGAAAGAAGGGGAACTGATCAGGAAATAGATGGAATTGGAGGGGAGAAGAGGAACAAAGTAGAAAATAGTTTAGGCTGATGGAAAGAAGAGTAATAGAGCTGAACATTGCGAAAAGCAGGAGAGAAGGGAAGCAGGAACAGAAGGCAGGAGAGAACAAGGGCAGAGGTGAGAGTTAGCTCCACCCACCCCATGACATAATCAACTGGAGCTCCCCCTTAAAAGGGGAGAGGCCAACGGCGCTGAGATAGAGGCTCTGCAAAGAAGCTAGGAAGCAGGAGAGGAGAGAAGCAGGAGAGGAACAGAGGAGAAAAACAGGACAGAAGGGAAGCAGGAACAGAAGGCAGGAGAGAGCAAGGGCAGTGGTGAGAGTTAGCTCCACCCACCCCAACGCCATCCACCGAAGCTCCCCTTAAAAGGAAGAGGCCAACGGCACTGAGCTAGAGGCTCTGCAAAGAAGCTAGGAGACAGGAGAAGAGAGAATCAGGAGAGGAACAGAGGAGAAAAGCAGGAGAGAAGGGAAGCAGGAACAGAAGGCAGGAGAAAATTATTTCACTATATTAAAGGGAAACAACCCGCGAAGGAAGCGGTGGGGCCATTGGATGACCATGGAATAAAGGGAGTGCTGAAGGAGGACAAAGTGAACATATTTTTTGTGTCTGTATTTACCGAAGAAGTTATACACAACATACCGGAAGCTGACAGGCTGCACGCAGGAAACGAAGATGGGAAACTGACAGAGTTGACGGTAAGTCTAGAAGAGGTATGCAGGCAGATTGATAGGCTTAAAAACGATAAATCCCCGGGATCAGATGGCATCAATCCGAGGGTAATCAAGGAACTGAAAGGGGCTATAGCTAAACTGCTTCAACTAGGGGGGGCGCTAGAGAGATCGAACAAGATGGAGGCTTAGGTCTCGAGCTCCCGCCAACGATCTCACCGTCCTGTGCATTTCACCCACTCTCGCCTGCCAACACTTTGCTTTTCCTCTATGCGACGATGCCTCAACCTAAACAGGGGAAAATAGAGGCTGCTTTCGCCGGCACTTCGGGCGCTAAGAGCCAAAACAGGACCCGCCGACGCCTATGAAGGGAGACGCAGCCCGATCACGTGCCGATCTGGACCTCACGATCTCTGAACAACTTCAACTAATCTCCAATATGATGTCGGAAAGCAAAGACGACATTAAGGACATAAAACATGAGATCATCAATCTGACTAAAAAGTTTTCGGCGATGGATGCCAGATTGATTACTCTGGAGCGCAAAACCCAGGCCAAAGATGAGCTTGCCACTAACCAAAAAATGGATAGGCGAGCCCTGCACGCGCTGGAGAGTGCTGGAGGACCTTGGTAATCGTGGACGGAGACAGAACCTGCGTATCAACGGCTTACACGAGGGGGCAGAAGGGTCGGATGCCTGCAGATTTTTTGAAGACTGGCTCCCCAAAGTGCTTTCCCTTAAATTTGATCGGGCATTGGAGGTGGAACGAGCCCATAGAGTGCCGACTAAGGCTCCGTCAGGTTCCCAACGTGCACGTCCGGCGGTGATGAAATTACGCTTCCCACATGTCGCCATGATTCTGGATAAAATGCGCTCTCTGAAAAAAGTTGAATGGCAGGGGCAGACGATTTACATCTCTGCTGATTACACGAAGGACACGGCTGAGAAACGGCGCCAGTTTTTAGCCCTGCATCCTCGCCTGCATGCTATTGAGGCCCGTTTTGGTCTCTTGGCTCCTGCACGCTTCAAGATAACTTATCAAAACAGAACTAAAACTTACACTGATCCTGATGAAGTTGATCGGTTCCTGAAGGAACAGGAGGACCTTTTGCGCATGGATACTTGACTATTCTTTCCTTTTTGCTCAATTTCTCTCCTATCACATTATAATGTGTTGATAAGTTGATAAGTGTGTAGGTTAATACTAACATATACTGTTGATGTTGTTCCACTACAGTGGCTATGGGTGAATTGTTTCTGCCAGTTATATTTAATGTATGACCCAATCTGTTCTCTTTGGGGTCGTTGGGGGAGGGGGTGACTCTGAGCCTCCATGTTGTTATGTCTCTTCCCCTCCATAGGCCTTTGGGTCACCTTTTGGGTGGGATGGTTACAAGCCTTCTGTCTTGTGGGCGGGTGGGAGTTGGGGTGATTGATGGGGGGGTGGTGGGCCGTATGAATGTGTGTGTGTATGGGGGTTTTCTTTCTAGGATTAGTTTAAGGCAGCTGATTCTCTGTATTGGATTTTTATGGCAAAGGGATTCATGTGATGGTGCTGTACAGATACTGCTTTTGGCAATGCTTTCTACTGATGGCGTTATGTAATGTGCTCTCTTTAAATATTAGAGGCTTAAATCATCCTATTAAGAGGAAAAATATGTTGTTGTTCTGTAAACATCATTCCACACAGGTGGTCTTTTTACAAGAAACTAAGCTGAATACAATTGAATCTGCCAAATTAAAAAGGGATTGGGTCTCCCATTGTTTCTTTTCTCCAGCTGTTTCCACCAAGGGGGGGGGGTGGCTATTCTATTGTCTAAACACCTTCAATATACCATAGTTTGCTCTTCCCATGATTCTCAGGGCCGCTGGGTTTCAGTCACTCTTGATATGGCCTCTCGTAGATACACATTCCTTTCTCTATATGGACCTAATAATACTGACCCAAAGTTCTTTCATGAGTTGGCTAAAGAACTGGCTTCCCTCTCCACTGACTATTTCATAGTGGGTGGCGATTGGAATCTAGTCCTTGACGCACATATGGACCGTAAATCTCACTCATCTTACCGCCCGCCGTCAACACACCCACTTTTGTTGAATATTCTTCAGTCCTATGACCTGGCCGATGTTTGGCGTCTTTTTCATCCTAAAGATCTAGAATATACCTTTTGGTCTGCGCTACACGCGTCTGCTATGCGATTGGATTATTTCCTTCTATCTAAATCTCTCCTACATTGTGTTCAGTCCTCTTCTATACTCTCCTGTCCTTTATCGGACCATTCTGCTATATCAATATCCTATGTTCTTTCTACCTCCTCATCTCTTACATCTACTTGGCGTTTGAATGCTGCTCTTCTGGCGGACCCAGCGTTCGTATCCCAAGTTGAGGAATGGACTAATGACTACCTTCTGTACAATGATACGCCGCTTGTTTCCTACCAGACCATCTGGGACGCCTACAAGGCATACCTCAGGGGTCGAATCATAGCGTATTCGGCTCATCTTAACAAAATCCATAAACAAACACTCCTTGATCTAGATGTTAAGATAAAATCTTTGGAAGTACATTATCATATCTCAGCTGCTGCCTCAGATCTGCTACAGCTTCTTAAGCTCAAATTCCAATACAATACCATTCTATCTGAGCAAGCTGGCGTCTTGTTGCTGAACGAGGGGGCTTTGTATTACGAACATCGAAATAAAGCAGGTACCTTATTAGCTAACTACCTCAAACAGAAAAAGAGGGCTCGTCATATTAACGCCCTTAAGCCGGTGGGCTCTCTCATCACTGATCCTGTTGCCATCACTGCCCAATTTTGCTCTTTCTATGAGAAACTGTACACCTCGGGGGTCACCCCCTCCGAGAATGACTTTGATGAGTTTTTCCATGATTTGCTTCCTCCCTCACTTCCGCCCTGTCAGCCATGGACGTTAGTGTGGCCATTGCTGGTCTGTGATCAGGTATGGCTCCGGGAGGGGATGGTCTTCCCTTGGGTTTCTATAAAACTTTCCAAACAACTTTGATTCCTTTACTTATTCGGCTTTATGCTGATTTAATGGCTAAGGGTTCTAGTGGGGGTACTTTTGCTGAAGCGGATATTGTGGTCTTTCCCATACCCGGTCGTGATCCCTTACTACCTAAAAATTATAGACCAATCTCTTTACTCAATTATGATTGTAAAATCTATGCGAAGATTCTTGCAGAAGACGTGCCAAAGCTTTACCTTTGCTCATCCATGCAACTCAATGCGGTTTTGTTAAGGGGCTCTAGTGTTTTGTCATGTGTTGCAGGCCGCCCATACTGTCTCCATTCCCCAATGTGTGATGTCTTTGGATGCCGAAAAGGCTTTCGACTATGTGGAATGGAGATATTTATTCTATACCTTACATTGGTTTCAACTGGGTGATGCCTTTATTGATATGGTGCACCTTTTGTATTCCAACCCTAGGGCCAGATTGAATGTGGATGGTCACTTATCTCCTTATTTTTCCCTGTCCCGAGGAACTCGTCAGGGGTGTCCCCTATCGCCCCTCCTGTTCAATCTGGCCCTAGAACCCTTGTTGAGACGCTTGGATTCCTCTGATGACATTCAAGGTATAATGGTGGGTCCACGGGAGGTACATCTTTCCGCTTTCGCAGATGATGTGCTCCTCTATATCTCCAATCTGGAGGATACTCTTCCGGCTGTATTCACTCTTCTCTCCAGTTTTGGTAATATATCCGGATATACCATCAATTGGGATAAGACTGAGGTATTGCCTTTGAACTCATACTGTACTCCAGCGATGCTGTCCCCTTATGGTCTTACGTGGTGCCCTCATGATCTTAAATACCTGGGCATCCGTTTCTGCAACACTTGGCAAGATACAATGGATTTGAATGTTAAGATGCTATTGACCAAGATCCAAACATTATGCTCTCAGTGGTCCCCCTTGCATATGACTTGGTGGGGCAGATTGGAGTCCATCCGTATGATGCTGACCCCTCAAATATTATATGTATTGCAAATGCTCCCTCTTCCTTTTCCCCCTACTTTCTTCAAACAATTAGATAGGATTCTTGTCAAATTTCTTTGGAACGGGAAACCATCTCGCATAGCGCTATCCACCCTTAAGAAGCCCTGGAACCAAGGAGGGGTGAATTTTCCACAGTTTCCTGTTTATGCCACAGCGACACTCCTTCAAGGTGTCAGTAAATGGTTTTTGCCTCTGGGAAGTGCTGCTCTACCCTATTGGGGAGAGCTTGAGAGAGGCTTGGTGACTCCTTATTCTCTAGATCGGGTCTGCTTTTCATCTGGAGCTCCCTGTCTACGGGGCTGGGCAGTGCTTTCTGTATCTCAGAGGGCGATTTTGGGTCTTGGGCGGTCTCTACATTTCCTACTATATCTATCTCTCCATTCCCCTCTCTGGGGTAATCCCCAGATCACTGTTGGTTCCCGAATGGTCTATTGGTCTGCATGGATTGCCTGTGGTATCTGGTATATACATGACCTAATGCAGGCAGGTACATTGATGTCATTCACTCAGCTGCAATCCGTATATGAGCTGCCTCCCAGTCAGGCTTATCGATACTTACAACTTTGTTATAGCATCTCTGCTGCCTTTGGTGCTGACTTGCAACACCTCCATCAAACTCTTTCTTCTCCCATTATCCCAATGTTGACCTCTTGGAGTGTTAAGCCTCATGTCATGTCTGTAATATATGATATTCTCCTGAATTCGGGTCTGGTTGGGCCTCTTCCTATTCAGAGAATGTGGGAGCAGGATCTCTCCACTGCCATTTCTGAGTGTCATTGGGCCCAAGTATGGCGATATTGCAATAGACCCCTGCATTCGGCCTCTATTAGACAATCTTCACAAATCACTTTGGACTCCAATTAAACAACAACGTGCTTCATCTACTTCCTCCAAATTATGTTGGAGATGTCTGACATCTCCTGATACTTTTCAGCATATGCTTTTCGACTGCTCCTTTGTATCTGGCTTCTGGTCGGAGGTCGGCAACATTGTGAGTCACATTCTTCCATCTCCTGCATCTTTGACATATGGACTGGAGATATTGCGCTCCGCCAGCCTGGATCCTCCCCTTACTCGACCTCAAGCGGCCTTATTTGACATTCTCCTTGGATTGGCCATCAAGACTGTGCTGCTCCACTGGAAGCAGCAATGTCCGGTGTCTACTTCTCGTTGGTGGTCTATGGTTCTTTCTGCCTATAAGTATGAGTTCAGTGGCCGAATGCAGGGGTTTCCAGTCAACTTTTCGCAGTATTTGGTCTCCATTGGTGTTTTACTGTGATTATGAAGCTTGACTGATTATTCGGAGATTTATCTTGTACAGTACTGTATTTGTATTGCTATTGTATCTGTGTACTTAGATATGCCATACTTCTGTGAGCTATTAAGGATGTAACCTTTGTCATTCCTTCCAGATTGTCTTGTTTTGCTGCCTTATGTTGTGTTTTGCTTTCTATGCCTCTTATTTTAATAAAAAAACTGATTGACTTTAAAAAAACTGCTTCAACTAATAGCCAATCTGTCGATCAAATCGGGAAGGATTCCGGAAGACTGGAAAGTGGCGAATGTTAAGCTGATCTTCAAGAAAGGTTCGAGGGGAGATCCGGAAAACTACAGACCAGTGAGTCTGACCTCGGTACCGGGAAAGATAGTAGAGGCGCTGATAAAGTACCGCATCATTGATCACCATGATGGACACAATCTGATGAGGACCAGCCAGCATGGCTTCGGTAAAGGAAGATCTTGCTTGACGAACTTGCTGCACTTCGAAGGAGTAAACAGGCAATTAGCCAACGGCGATCTGGTTGACATTGTATATTTGGATTTTCAGAAGGCGTTCGATAAGATCCCGCATGAACGACTACTTCGAAAAATTGTGAGCTATGGAATTAAGGGTGAAATACTCATACGCATTAAAAACTGGTTGGCGGACAGGAAACAGAAAGTGGGGGTAAATGGACAATACTCGGACTGGAAAAGCATCACGAGTGGAGTGCCACAGAATTTGGTGCTTGGACCCCTGCTCTTCAACATATTTATAAATGACCTGGAAATTGGTACGAAGAGCGAGGTGATTAAATTTGTGGACGATACGAAGATATTCAGAGTAGTGAAGATGAGGAAAGATTGCGAAGACCTGCAACAGGACATAAACATGCTTGAGAAATAGGCCGTGATATGGCAAATGAGGTTTAACGTGGATAAGTGTAAGGTGATGCATGTTGGAACAAAAATCTTATACATGAATACAGGATGTCTGGTGCGGTACTCGGAGATACCCTCTAGGAAAGAGACTTGGGAGTACTGGTCGACAAGTCGATGAAGCCGTCCGCACAATGTGCAGCGGCGGCGAAAAGGGCAAACAGAATGCTAGGAATGATTAAGAAGGGGATCACAAACAGATCGGACAAGGTTATCATGCTGCTGTATGTCCAGCACTGGTCGCCGTACATGAAGAAGGACATGGTACTACTCGAAAGGGTCCAGAGAAGAGCGACTAAATTGGTTAAGGGGCTGTAGAAGTTGCCATACTGCGAGAGGTTAGATAAATTATGCCTCTTCTCCCTTGAAAAGAGGAGACTGAGAGGGAACATGATCGAAACATTCAAGATAATGAAGGGAATAGACTTAGTAGATAGAGACAGGTTGTTCACCCTCTCCAAGGTAGAGAGAATGATAGGGCTCTCTCTAAAGTTAAAAGGGGATAGATTCCGTACAAACATAAGGAAGTTCTTCTTCACCCAGAGAGTGGTGGAAAACTGGAATGCTCTTCTGGAGGCTGTTATAGGGGAAAACACCCTCCAGGGATTCAAGACAAAGTTAGACAAGTTCCTGCTGAACCGGAACATACACAGGTAAGCTGGTCTCAGTTAGGGCACTGGTCTTTGACGTAGGGGCCGCCACGAGAGCGGACTGCTGGGCACAATGGACCACTGGTCTTACCCAGCAGCGGCAATTCTTATGTTCTTATGTTAAGTAAAAATTTGAACTGGCCTCAGAATTGTGCCTCCGGAGGTACCTACCAGTGCCTAATACCACTGCAGTTGTGGCTAATGTCAGAAGTGGTATCAGGTGCCAGTAGGCACTTCCAGAGATATGATTCATGTCCAAAGGTAGACACTGGAAATATAGGCCTAGAAAACCCTGGCCTACATTTCCAGCACCTATCTTTGCCGGAGGCATGATTCTCTAAATGGTGCCTTCGTATGATTGACACGCAATCAGTGACCGCTTTTAAGGCGGCTGCCGACAATGGTGTAATTTAGAGAATATGGCAGTTAGTGCATATGTTAACGAAAGAGAGAGCTTGAGAGGCATTGAAAAAGGATGGGGGTAGTGGGGAAGGATATAAGAGAAAGGGGTTGAGTTTCCCAAGGGATTGAGTGAGGGCGGAAATAGGTTTAAAAAGATGGTGAAAGAGAGGCATTAGAATATGGAGTATTGAAAAATTACTTGGAGGCAAAGGAAAGAAGGAGAGATAGGGATAGAGCTGGAGCTGATGAGGGGATGTGAGGTGAGCCGCCTTGGGAAAGGCAGGTTTTAAATAAAATAAAATAAAATAAGCAAACAATTGGAAACTAGAGGGGAAATGAGGGAATAAAAATAATGTATAGGTAGATATAGAGGCAAAGAAGGAATGTGGGAAAAGAAACATAAAAAGAAAGATGGATATAAAGAAGAAAGGGAATGAAGGACAAAAGAAGAGAGAAGAAATGGAAAGGCAGACCTGGAAAAGAATTTAAGAGAAGAACAAAAAATGGAATACAGTGGTGCCTTGGAATCTGAATGCCCCAGAACTCGAACATTTTGCAATCCAAACTTTTTTTTTAGTAAATTATGTCTCGGAATCCAAACACTGCTTTGGAATCTGAACCCGCATTGCTCAGACCAAAGCTTCCCCGCTAACGCAGCTTCCTGATTCCGCCTTTGGCTGAGCAATGGTTGCAGTTCCTGTATGCTCGGATCTTGCTGCCTCTGCCACGTGGGACCAATCTTGCAGCCTCAGCCAGGTGGGCCCGATTTTCCTGTGTTAGTCATCTGGGCCTGATTTTGCTGCCTCAGCCAGGGGGACCCGATCTTGCTATTTCAGCCACAGGAGACCCAATCTTGCTGACTCTGCCAAGAGGACCCAATCTTGCTGCCTCTGCCAAGGAGACCTGGCAAAGAGCATAAAAAGGAGCAGAATGAAGACACCAGAACCATCTGAACCACCTGATACCAACACAGAAGGTGATCCCAAGCCCTCTACAAGAGGTACTTTGTGAAAGAGCCTAAAAAGGCGCAGAATGAAGACACCTGCCTGGTAACACATGCTTTCACATTATATCTCCACATAAACCAACAGAGGCTAATCTGGAAAGTGACTTGCCTTCCTAACAATAATCTACCTCATGTTCCATGTTCCAAATCATGATTGGTAATCATTGGTTACTTTAAATTACTGTACTGAACATTACTTTACTGTATTACAGTATCATTGGTTAATACAGTATCTAAGAGTATTATGAATAAAAAAATTACAAAACAAGCTGGACTTATTTCACAGAGACTTCGGTGTTGCCGATCTTGTCCACTGCTTCTTATTGTTTTAAATGCTACAGCGCTGAAACTAGACGATGGCCAACATTTCACGATAAGATTATAATTTCTTCAGGGCACTGGAATTGCGAGAACAGTAGATGTCCCGCGTTCAGTTCTCTAGTTTCAGCGCTGTAGTGTCTAAAACAATAAGAAGCAGCGGACAAGATCAGCAACACAGAAGCCTTTGAAAAATAAGTCCAGCTTGCTTGCTTTTCTTTTTCACAGTGGTTTCTTCTTTATATTACTGTACTGAAAACTACTGTACTGTATTATCATTGGTTAATATCTGAGAGTGTTATGAATAAAACATAACAGCGGAACCTGGAGCGGCCTGCTTCCCCAAAGCAAGAACTTCCACCCCCACCCTCATACCATCAATCAAACCCAAGGAGACACTGAATCCTGTGTGGTGAAACCTGGCCGCAACCCTGTTTATTGAAAATAAACATATTCAAATAAGATATTAACATATCTTAAATAAACATCTTACAAACAGCATTAAATAACATATTATCGAATTATACCAACACAATGGTATCACCATTGTGCCCCTGATCCCGAGCTACCATCACAGATGTAAAAGGCCTCCAACCCAGCCGTCTAAGCAAGGGTCCGAGGGGTGGCATGTCCCCACATGCCCCATTGTCCCGGGTCATCCAACCCACCAAGCACGGTTCCCAGCCGGCCCACCGCTCATCCCTTGATGAGCCCAGCAGCCAGTAGCTCGGGATATCGCCACAGGCCTGTAACTCGTTACAGCCCCCCCCCCCCCCCAATGAACAGAGCTGCAGCTAAGGGTCCAACACACGCTCACAACAGGAGTCAAAGTCATCCAGCAAAAGATCCCACCCAATGTCCGAAAGATGAACCCGATCCCTATAATACAACCCTGAACAAGACACGTCCACCCAGTCATGCCTAATATGTACCCCGCCCCGGTCTTCCACCCACCGGCCGATCTGACGATTCACCTTCGTGAGCCCCCTGGTCTACCTGTGGGACCCCAACCATTTCAGTCGCGGTATAATGTCAGACCAAACCAGTTGGGCACCAGGAAACCACACCTGAATCACCCCCAGATCGCCAATGATCGTATCAATTAAATATTTGCCACTAAGCGAATCCACATCGTTACCCCCGAAGTGAAATAGCAAAAGGTCCGGGAACCGAGAATGACACCGAAGGCCCTCCAGAAGGGGAAGCAGCTGATGCCAATTCATGCCCCTCTGTCCCCACCAAGAGATGTATACTCCACGATGACGAAGGCCCAAGTGCTGGCCGCACGGTCGGACAACTGCACACTCCTCAGCCCAATGGACGAAGGAATGCCCAATGATCCAGACTGGCAGGACATGCCGCACTGCATCTGCAAAGCAAAACTCAGCAGTCAAGCCAACATCACTAAAACCAAAAGGTTAGTAAGGGGCATCCATGCAGTGACCCAGCGCACCCTTCCACCCATTCCATGCACACACTCTGCCCAAAACTCTCCTCCACGCCACCCCAACGAACCTAACCCACCGGTCTGGTATCCCCCCCTTCCTGAACCCTACGGACGAATGTAACTACGATAAGCCTCCAACAACCATCGTCCCAGTTGTTGAATAACCGCAGCAGGCACCCCTGCCGCATATGCACAGGTAGCGGCCCCAATGTGAAAGGAATGCATGCCGTAATGCGCCAGCTCCTCTCCACACTGCCCCAGGGACAACTGCAATACAGCCAAAAATTGGTATCGATAGAGACGAGCACCATCCTCGTGTACCAGCAATGCCAAGGCCAAGTGAGGACGAATCGCCATAAAGGCGTCCAGTGATCGGACGGAGCATGACGCACAGCCCTCCACCTGGTGCAGGACCAATAGGTGCCCCCTGACCAGCTGGTCCGTCTTAGACTGAGCGATGAATAAACGCACTGTACCCCCCTCCACGTGCACCTGACTGCGGAGGAGACCTCGCAGGCCTTGGACATCCGACGGGTGGACAAGCAGCTCCCCTACCCATAGAGCCCCATAGAAGGCCAAGGAGAAAGCCGCGCGGAATAAACATGCTTCAAAACCAGAACGTGTCACCACAGGCAACACCCCGATGAGACGCGATAATAGCGCATGAGTGATCAGCAGCCGAGAATCCGGCAGCCGCGGAGCCACCCAACCTCAGGCAACCATCATCCGGTGAGGCAAAAATCCCATCGATGGGCAAGGCCAACTGAAAGCCTTACAAAAGAAATGACTTGCTGCTTCACTTCGGAAATAGCACACAAGCCGAGAGTCCACTAAGAGGTCCGCTAGCAGTACCTCCAATATAGGTCTGGGAACCCAACCCCGTGTACGAAGAAAGGCGAACACCATTGCGAGACCTTGATTGTAACAGTTCCAAGTAGCCGGAGCTACGGACTGCTGCAACAACCTCCATATCTGCTCACCACCAGGCTCCACAAATGCTTGGGCATCGGCGTTCCATCTATCTTCGCTGCCGCCGCCAGCTGACAAATCTGCAAGAAAGAAAGTGCATCAGTAGGCCTGTTCTGTATCCATGGGACGTGGTGCACCCGAATGAACAAGTTGAGACGTAAACAGCGTAAGGCAAGTCCCCGCATCACCGCGTTCACCCTCAGACACTTCGCAGCCTGCCAATTAACTACCTTGACCACCCCCATGTTGTCACACCAAAAAACAATGCGCCAATTCCTCAACCTATCCGGCCACAACTCACATGCCACCAGCAGTGGGAAAAGCTCCAGCACGGTCACGTTATGAGTAGCACCCGCTTGCGCCAGCTCTTCGGCCACGCCGCAGCGCACCAATCCACCCTGACAATAAAGCCCAAAACCTGCACCACCAGCAGCGTCCAATTGCAGCTCGAGATCCAAATTAGAGACATCTGGTTGCTGTATCGGGAGCGACCCATTAATGTGCTCAAGGAACAGGGCCCATGTGTGCAAATCCGCCCAAATCCCCGCCGTAATATGGACAAAATGTCTGCGGTCATGGACACCCGACGTCGCTGCAGCCAGTCGACACGAAAAAGCACAGCCCATAGGCAGGACCCGACAGGCAAATTTAAGGGACCCCAGCAAAGACTGAACTACCCGCAGAGTAGGTTTACGGGTAACCCTTACCAGCGAGATCAAGTCCAACAACTGCCGCACCTTCCCCTGCTGAAGCCGAGTTACCATCGCAACAGAGTTGATCTCTATCCCTAAGAAGGTGAGACAAGTAGTAGGCCCTTCAGATTTGTCAGCCGCCAACAGCACCTCAAATTCAGCAGCCATGCCTTCGAAAGTGTATTTTAACTGCCCGCAATCACCTGAGCCCACTGCCCCAACAAAAAGAATCATCCAGGTAGTGAACCACAGAATCCCTCCCTGCTCGCCGAACCGTAACCCAGTGTAAAAAGGAGCTGAATAGCTCAAAGAGTGCACAGGATTCGGAACACCCCATTGGCAAAAAGCGATCGAAATAGAAGGAACTCCGAATCACCCGCATGAGTAGCCACCTCCCCCACAACCTCCAAAGCGATCGCAGTACGGGCTGCCGACCACGAACGCCTCAGAGGCAGCAATCTCTCCCCCAGAGCCATCCTACTCACCGGCGCCTGCACGTCCTCATCAAACGAATCGCTGGTGAGCAGGGACAGCTCATCGGGCTCCTCCGACGCGCTGGTGGATGCGCGCGCCATGCTCCCATCGACCTGGGGCTCCAACGGGCGCTCTCTCACGCGGCAGGAACTAACACTCCTTCCCACAAACATCATGTGGTGCCAGGTAACTGCAGCCGCCACGAAAGCCACCTCGGAGGACCGGAAACCATTTGGGTCCTCCGAGAGCCCTCTCTTTTATCTTCCTACCCGCCATTCCCTCCGGCGCGACCTGCCCAATCAGAGGTCAATCACATGGCAAGAAAGACCTCCCCCACTGCTGATCTCGCTGCCCTTCCTAACTAGTCCCCCCCTCTCACCTAACCAACAGGCGACTAGCTCTTGGGCTTTGTATTATAAAACAAAACTAGTGTGTTTACTGTTATATTTATTTTAAAATGCAGCTTCTATTGTTTTCAATGGGAAAAATTGTCTTAGAAATCGAACGTTTCGAAACTCGAACTGAGTTCGTGAATGGATTAAGTTCGGATTCTGAAGTACCACTGTATATTAGACCAACCCAATTAGAAAAATCCACAGACAATAAAGGAAGAAACACATTATTTTATTTAATTCTTTTTAAGGATTGCAATGTGTTCATTTTGAGAAATGTACATGTTATCATTTTTCTCCCATTTTTACGAAGCCGCGTTTGGCTTTTTTTATCGCCGGCCATGTCAGTATTAGCTTCGACATGCATAGGAATTCTAGGAGCATTGGAGCTAATACCGCCATAGCTGGTAATAAAAAAGTCTAACGCAGCTTCATAAAAGGAGAAAACATGCTTGTTTCTTTTACTAGAATTGTGCTGCTTATACAGTCTAGTTTTCTTTGGTGGAGGGAAAAGTGTCTCTAATTCAGTTTTTGTTTGCTTATTTTTTGTGTTTTCCTAGTTTGCATGAGGCAAGTCTCTGGAATATTGCTCTGGAACATACAGTAATGACACTACTTGCTATCACTGGCAACCATTTTGCCTCCCCAATACTTCAACTTAGAGCAGTGGTTTCAAACTCAAACCCTTTGCAGGGCCACATTTTGGATTTGTAGGTACTTGAAGGGCTGCAGAAATTTTGTTTCTATTACTTTAAATTCTACCTCTAGGATAAGTTATTTAGAGACTTCTGTTCAACAACACCAGGTAGATTTGAAAAACTTAGAGAAAGTAGCTTCTTAAATTTTGTGGTGATAATGTATTGATCTTTCCAGATGTGGTCCCAGCTACACAATTGAGAAGAAAAGCTTTTTTAGCTTTGAAATCAAGGGTGTTGGCGTTGGGAGCCACATTTTATTTAAAGTTTCCATGTAAATGTTTAGTTAAATTTAAAGATAATGAGTATGTATATTGGGATTCTATTGGAACAATTTTTACAACTTCATGAAACTTGTAAGGCCGCCATCTGATTTAATAAGTAGTTTGGAGTTTAGATTTATGATGCACCATAAATATTTGATGTTTTAATCATGATTATGCTTAAATGTATCGGTTAGTTATATCAGGATATATTCTCCCATTAAGTGGACTAGAGGAGATAGTTAACTATATTTAAAATGTCTTAATTTTATTTGTAAATTTTCCTTTCTTTATTATTATCTGTAAAAATGATAATGATGAAAACTTGATAAATTAAAAAAAAACAAAAAAACTTAGAGAAAGTAACAACTGAGACCAAGAACTTGCTTACCAAACAAATTACTGATAAAATGATTTTAAGGAAGATTGAAAATTTAGAAAACCAACAAAAAAAACTGAATATAAGGATTCTCAATTTTCCGATTGCCAAGTTTATGTCTCCACAGGAACTCTTTAAGAACTTTATGTTAACTGTTCTAAATATTCCTGAAGCTAGTCTCCCCCCAATACAGAAAATTTACTATTTAAAACAAATGCAAAAGGAAAAAACTTTGGTAGCTGAAAATACACAATTTGATGTTTCTGCTATTTTGCAATCCTCTGATGTTGAAATTTGGGGACGGGCGACATTGTTGGTCTCTGTTGTATTCTTACAGGATAAAGAAATGTTGTTGAAATTATACTTTAATTTAAAACAGATCACCTATTTAGGTGAAAGGATATACATATTTCCAGACATCTCAAAGTGGACACAATCCAGGAGGAAATAATTTTTAATATTTCATCCAAAAGTGATTACTTTGGGGGCAGTGTTTCAGTTGAGATTTCCGTGTAAATGTTTTGTCTCATTTGAAGGGAGCAATTATATTTTCTTTGAACCAGTCCAATTAGTTTTTTTCCTAGAGGGTAAAGGAGTCTCGACGCAGCCAGAATGAAACAGGTTATAAATGTGGTATTTAATTAATGGATAGGTTAATATCTTATTACTGCTCTATTTATTTTTTTGGTATATGAATTCCCACTTTTCCTAAGGGGTTTTCTCATTTTGCCTCTTATCCTCAGATTGTGGACTGTATTAGATAAATGTTTCATTGTGGTTTTTTTTTCTGGTGCTTAGTCCGAACAACTAAGTGAGTTTACACATTTGTATTCCCTTTATCATTTATAATAATAATAATAACAGTTTATATACAGCAGGACCGTGAAGTTCTATCTATGCGGTTTACAATGATTAAAAGATGGTACAAATTGAGTGAACTTAGCAGAGTTAAAAAGCTAGTGATTAACAGCTCTAGGGATCAGTTATTGTGGAGAAATAATTGTACTTGTCAGCTGCCTAGATCTAGAACTTCACGGTATTGCGGAATATAAGCTGTTATTATTATTATTATGTATAGTGGATGTATTGAAATGATAAATAACAAAATTAAAAAGAAAAGAAGAAGTTAAAATCAACCAGAAAGTTGACCCCCTTGAGTCCACGGAAGAACAAAAGTCCAACACAAAAAATACCTTGAAGTCTGATGATACTGATGCAGACTTTATTATATCAAGAAGATAATCTACAACTTTGGAACAGTGAAAATCATCCACAACTAGTAAAAGAATGTAACCTGCTTCAAACTCCACTTCAGAGGATTTTGCAGGATATAAGATCCAATAACATAACTCAACATAATGTATTTAAGTTTTTACAAAAAAGTTGAAATGAACCTAATTCTCTTAACCTTAGAGGAATATCATTCCATATTTCTGTTAGTTTGAAAGGATAGGATTTCCCTAATTTATTAGTAAAAACAATTATTTTAAGAGAGGGAAAAGACTGTTTGAGTTTTTGCGTGGTTCTAACAATACCCAATCTTTGAAAGTTCCAAGAAAGAGGTACAGGTGAGGAATATATGCAAAACAGAATCTTAAAAGTTAAACAGGAACATTTGAAGAGTATCCTGGAGAGTATCGGAAGCCAATGAAGTTTGGCCAGTAGTGGAGATACATGTTCAAATTTACCCTTGCTGAAAATCAACCTAGCTGCGGTATTCTGAATCAACTGGAGCCTCTGCAAGCTAGTTTTGGTTAGACTTAAATAGATTGAATTATAATCTAACCGAGAAAGGATGATAGATTGAACTAGAACAGAGAAATGCTGCTGATGAAAAAAAGTGAAGGCTGAAAAAACATTTTTTTATAACCTAACAGTTGATTTGTTCATTGAATGAGAGGGAGGAGTTTACAATGGCAACCAAAATTTTGGAGGAAAAGTCAATTTGCAGAGAAATGCCTGACAGTAAGGAGACAGAAGAGGGGAGGTGGTCTAATTTTGGGCCGAGCCATAAGAGTTTATTTTTGGCTTCATTTCATTTCATTTGAACAGAAAATGTCCAAGCTTGTAGTTTTGTTATACATTGAAGTACAGTGGTACCTCGGTTTACGAGTGCACCGGTTTGCGAGTGTTTTGCAAGACGAGCAAAACATTCGCAAAATCGGCGCCTCGGAAACTGAGCGCGCTTCGATTTGCGAGCGCCCCCCCTGCGAACCGGCACCCTCCCCCCCGCGATCCGGCACCCCCCCGCCGCCATCGGGCCCCCCGCCGCCATCAGGCACCCCCCCCGCCGCGACCTGAGGTCCCCCCAACCCAACCGAACCCTCTTCTTACTTTTCTGTAGCCTCTCACAGTGGTACCGGCATCAGCATGTTCTGTGTATGCCGGTGCCTGAAGATCTGCTTCCTGTGCTGGGCCTGAGAGTTCACGTCGAACGTGAACTCTCACGTCGAACATGAACTCTCAGGCCCAGCACAGGAAGCAGATCTTCAGGCACCAGCATCCACAGGACATGCTGATGCCGGTACCGCTGCGGAGGCTACAGAAAAGTAAGAAGAGGGTTCGGGTGGGTTGGGGGGACCTCAGGTCGCGGCGGGGGGGGGGTGCCCGATGGCGGCGGGGGGGCCCGATGGGGGGGAGTGCCGGATCGCGGGGGGAGGGTGCCGGTTCGCGGGGGGGCCTTCGGGGGGAGCAATGCCGGTTCTCGTGGGGGGGGGGAGCAGCGCTGCTGGCCTCGGGGGGGGGGGGGGGGACATAGCAAGTTTCCCTTACTTCCTATGGGGAAACTTGCTTTGAAATACGAGCATTTTGGATTACGAGCATGCTCCTGGAACGGATTATGCTCGTAATCCAAGGTACCACTGTATGTCCGAAGGCAGATTTGAAAGTTTGAATCTACCTCTATGAAAATATCATCTCCATAGATGTAAAGGGATTCAAAAGTTGATGTTTTGAAATATTTCAAAGTAGTCATATAAATATTGAAAAGGATAGGAGACAAGGGTGAACCCTATGGTTCCCCACACAACGGCAACAACAACCCTACCTATGCTCCATCCCTATGTATGCTCCCTCCTTATCTTTGCATTTAAATGTGGTGTCATTTAGGTGCATCCTTTCAGAATTTATTCTTAGAGCAAAAGTGGCATTTATGCACATTAGGAGCCAGATTCAGTAAATGATGCTCAAATCTCAGAGCCCCAAAACATCAGCATTAAACATGATTCAATATAGAACATGCGCCCTATATAGAATTGCACTTTAGGCCTGATTCTAAAAATGGCACCCGAAGTTAGGTGGTGGTAGGCACATATTGCACCTAACTTAATTGGGTTTAATCGGATTAATCAGTGCACTAATTTGCTGTGCTGATTTTTTTTGCTCTCCTGTACCTTCGAGAACTGGTCTGGGTTCGGTTGATGGGCTTGTATTTGATCATTTTTGCATTTTTGATGTTGAGTTTGTACTCTGTATGGTTGTGACTTTTTCACTGTCAATAAAAATATGTTAAGAAAAAAATTCAATTAAAAAAAAAATGAATGGTTGACATTATCTCACCTACAGAGGCACCTTATGATTCCTAATGCCACTATAGGTCTGGTTAACACTGGAAGTGGCATTCGGCATCATAGGCACGATTCACTTGAAAGGTAGGCGCCAGAAATATAGGCCTTTGAAACCCTGGCCTCCATTTCTGGTGCCTACCTTTCACGTAGTCATGATTCTGTAAACAGCATCGTTGCATGATTGACACGCATTTGGTGGCCACCAATAACGGCACCGCTTACAGAATCCGGACCTTAGTGCTGATTCCCATGGCTAACGTTAGGTGCTGAAACCTAATATGAATGACGGTGTCCAGGCTAGGTGTGCTGAGCCATATTCTATAACTGTGCATGCAAATTTTGGAATGTCAGTGGCCACGCCTCCTTTTGAGTTATACACTGGTAGAGTTAAGCATCATGCTTTAAGGAAGAGTGTGCAGCCAGAAGCGTGCAAAAATTAATGGCTGCCAAATGACAGCATGTTAGCATCCAATTATTGAAAGTTAATGGCATGCTACCTAATTAATTTGTGTGGGTATCTTGGGCATGCAGCTCTGAACTACAGTACTTTTAAACCAATCCATATAAAAAGTCTCAGATTTGTATCTTTGTTCTGTTTATGGACATAATTATTATTTTGAGCTGGTTTGGCTTATTCTCGATTTTTTTTTTTCAGGTAGATGAGGTTGTTTAATGCTTCTGTTAGTTTCTTTGTGATGTAGTGGAAGTCTTTAGCTTGAGTCATCCATGTGAACAAAATGTATAGTTTTCATATGGTTTGACCGATCATTGATGTAAATGTATAACATAATTGGTGTAGGTATACCATCTAGTGGAAGGTTATTTCCTCCGGTGCCAGGGACTTCAATTGTCATCTAGTTGTAAAAAAAAATTGTTCATTCTCCTTGTAAAGGTTGGGGTTGAACTGATATCCCAGACTGCTTTTGTAAATTTAATTCATTTGATTTGATATAGTCTATTCCACCCAAGCAGAACTATTTCATATATTATCCTTTCAGAAGCAATTCATTTCCACTGAAGATTAAGGCTCAGAATATATTAACCGTAGAGACATGCTCTTTACATTATCCTTTGTCATTTCTACACAAAAATGTGACATTGTTGCAAATTTTTGGCCCTTCATACAATTACTTTAATTAGGCTTCCCACTTGTACTATTTCATTTCAATTATATTGTATCAACGTTGGCAGTCTACCACTGAGAACTTTACCTTGTATATCCAGGAGACTACAAATCTTCAACAAGTAGAGAGGAATTTTGATCCATAA